>NC_141878.1:522420354-522723384 GCF_056163025.1 Triticum urartu
GGCAACCAACTCACCATCCTCATCATCATCATCATCATCATCATCATCATCCTCATTTTACTATTCTTGTACCACCAACGCCTTGGAGGAGTCTTCTTGGTGAAGTTTCTCTTGTTTGGGAAAGACTTCGCTTTGTCCTTTCGGATGAGCTTGCCACCATTGTCTTCCCTCTTCTCATACGGGCACTCCGCAACAAAATGGCTCACATTGCCACAATTATAGCAAGTCCTCACACGTTGCTTGCCCTTCGTGCCACTTGAGTTGTTCTTTTTGAAGTTGGGCCATGAGTTTTTCTTGCTCCAAAATTGCCTTGAAGCAAGAGCCATGTGTTCATGATAGGCATACTTTGTATCTTCGGGGTTGCTCTCCTCTTCTTCTTCTTCGTCCTCTTCTTCCACACTAACCTTGGCCTTTAATGCAAGGTTGGGCTTCTTTTCTCTTTGAGAACGTAGCACCGCATTGTCGGCAGTCTTTTCCAAGATGCTCATGGACACAAACTCATCCAACACTTCACTTGAGGACAAGGTGTGGAAGTCCGGCCTTTGAAGAATGACGGAGGACATGGCCTTGTGGTAAGGCATCATTGCCTTGAGGAATTTGCGCTTGATCCAATTGTCATCTGTGTCCTTGCTCCCATGATCTCAGAGTGAGACCGTGATTTTGGTTACCCTCCGATAAAGCTCACAAGGTTCTTCATCTTTTTTCATTGCAAACTCATCGGCTTCATCTTGCACCACTTCATAGTTGGAGCATTGTATGCTTGCGCTTCCCTTGTAGAGGGAAACAACTTGATGCCATGCATCTTTTGTTGGGTTTCATAGTAATTTCAAAAAATTTCCTACGCACACGCAAGATCATGTGATGCATAGAAACAAGGGGGAGAGTGTTGTCTACGTACCCAACGCAGACCGACTACGGAAGCGATGACACGACGTAGAGGAAGTAGTCGTATGTCTTCACGATCCAACCGATCAAGCACCGAAACTACGGCACCTCCGAGTTCGAGCACACGTTCAGCTCGATGACGATCCCCGGACTCCGATCCAGCAAAGTGTCAGGGAAGAGTTCCGTCAGCACGACGGCGTGGTGACGATCTTGATGTACTACAGCAGCAGGGCTACGCCTAAACTCCGCTATAGTATTATCGAGGAATATGGTGGCAGGGGGCACCGCACACGGCTAAGGAATAGATCACGTGGATCAACTTGTGTCTTTCTGGGGTGCCTCTGCCTCAGTATATAAAGGAGCCAAGGGGGAGGGGGGGCGCCGGCCAGGGAGAGGGCGCAGGAGGAGTCCTACTCCTTCCGGGAGTAGGACTCCCCCCCCCAATCCTATTCCAACTAGGATTCCTAAGGGGGAAAGAGGGAGAGGGGTGGCCGGCCACCTCTCCTAGTCCTAATAGGACTAGGGGAGGGGGGAGGTGCGCAGCCCCCTTGGGCTGCCCCTTTCTCCTTTCCACTAAGGCCCATGAAGGCCCATATGGCTCCCGGGGGGTTCCGGTAACCTCCCGGTAACCCGGTAAAATCCCGATTTCACCCGGAACACTTCCGATGTCCAAACATAGGCTTCCAATATATCAATCTTTATGTCTCGACCATTTCGAGACTCCTCGTCATGTCCGTGATCACATCCGGGACTCCGAACAACCTTCGGTACATCAAAATGCATAAACTCATAATGTAACTGTCATCGTAACCTTAAGCGTGCGGACCCTACGGGTTCGAGAACAATGTAGACATGACCGAGACATGTCTCCGGTCAATAACCAATAGCGGGACCTGGATGCCCATATTGGCTCCTACATATTCTACGAAGATCTTTATCGGTCAGACCGCATAACAACATACGTTGTTCCCTTTATCATCGGTATGTTACTTGCCCGAGATTCGATCGTCGGTATCCAATACCTAGTTCAATCTCGTTACCGGCAAGTCTCTTTACTCGTTCCGTAATACATCATCTCACAACTAACATATTAGTTGTAATGCTTGCAAGGCTTATGTGATGTGTATTACCGAGAGGGCCCAGAGATACCTCGCCGACAATCGGAGTGACAAATCCTAATCTCGAAATACGCCAACCCAACATCTACCTTTGGAGACACCTGTAATGCTCCTTTATAATCACCCAGTTACGTTGTGACGTTTGGTAGCACCCAAAGTGTTCCTCCGGCAAACGGGAGTTGCATAATCTCATAGTCATAGGAACATGTATAAGTCATGAAGAAAAGCAATAGCAACATACTAAACGATCGGGTGCTAAGCTAATGGAATGGGTCATGTCAATCAGATCATTCAACTAATGATGTGACCTCGTTAATCAAATAACAACTCATTGTTCATGGTTAGGAAACATAACCATCTTTGATTAATGAGCTAGTCAAGTAGAGGCATACTAGTGACACTTTGTTTGTCTATATATTCACACATGTATTATGTTTCCGGTTAATACAATTCTAGCATGAATAATAAACATTTATCATAATTATAAGGAAATAAATAATAACTTTATTATTGCCTCTAGGGCATATTTCCTTCAGTCTCCCACTTGCACTAGAGTCAATAATCTAGATTACACTATAATGATTCTAACACCCATGGAGCCTTGGTGCTGATCATGTTTTGCTCGTGGAAGAGGCTTAGTCAACGGGTCTGCAACATTCAGATCCGTATGTATCTTGCAAATCTCTATGTCTCCCACCTGGACTAGATCCCGGATGGAATTGAAGCGTCTCTTGATGTGTTTGGTCCTTTTGTGAAATCTGGATTCCTTTGCCACGGCAATTGCACCAGTATTGTCACAAAAGATTTTCATTGGACCCGATGCACTAGGTATGACACCTAGATCGGATATGAACTCCTTCATCCAGACTCCTTCGTTCGCTGCTTCCGAAGAAGCTATGTACTCCGCTTCACATGTAGATCCCGCCTAAGACGCTTTGTTTAGAACTGCACCAACTGACAGCTCCACCGTTTAATGTAAACACGTATCCGGTTTGCGATTTAGAATCGTCCGGATCAGTGTCAAAGCTTGCATCAACGTAACCTTTTATGGTGAGCTCTTTGTTACCTCCATATACGAGAAACATATCCTTAGTCCTTTTCAGGTATTTCAGGATGTTCTTGACCGCTGTCCAGTGATCCACTCCTGGATTACTTTGGTACCTCCCTGCTAAACTTATAGCAAGGCACACATCAGGTCTGGTACACAGCATTGCATACATGATAGAGCCTATGGCTGATGCATAGGGAACATCTTTCATATTCTCTCTATCTTCTGCAGTGGTCGGGCATTGAGTCTTACTCAACTTCACACCTTGTAACACAGGCAAGAATCCTTTCTTTGCTTGATCCATTTTGAATTTCTTCAAAATCTTGTCAAGGTATGTGCTTTGTGAAAGTCCAATTAAGCGTCTTGATCTATCTCTATAGATCTTAATGCCTAATATGTAAGCAGCTTCACCGAGGTCTTTCATTGAAAAACTTTTATTCAAGTATCCCTTTATGCTATCCAGAAATTCTATATCATTTCCAATCAGCAATATGTCATCCACATATAATATTAGAAATGCTACAGAGCTCCCACTCACTTTCTTGTAAATACAGGCTTCTCCGAAAGTCTGTATAAAACCAAATGCTTTGATCACACTATCAAAGCGTTTATTCCAACTCCGAGATGCTTGCACCAGTCCATAAATGGATCGCTGGAGCTTGCACACTTTGTTAGCTCCCTTTGGATCGACAAAACCTTCCGGTTGCATCATATACAACTCTTCTTCCAGAAATCCATTCAGGAATGCAGTTTTGACATCCATCTGCCAAATTTCATAATCATAAAATGCGGCAATCGCTAACATGATTCGGACAGACTTAAGCATCGCTACGGGTGAGAAAGTCTCATCGTAGTCAACCCCTTGAACTTGTCGAAAACCTTTCGCGACAAGTCGAGCTTTGTAGACAGTAACATTACCATCAGCGTCAGTCTTCTTCTTGAAGATCCATTTATTCTCAATTGCTTGCCGATCATCGGGCAAGTCAACCAAAGTCCATACTTTGTTCTCATACATGGATCCCATCTCAGATTTCATGGCTTCAAGCCACTTTGCGGAATTTGGGCTCACCATCGCTTCTTCATAGTTCGTAGGTTCATCATGATCTAGTAGCATGACTTCCAGAACTGGATTACCGTACCACTCTGGTGCAGATCTTACTCTGGTTGATCTACGAGGTTCAGTAGTATCTTGTTCTGAAGTTTCATGATCATTATCATTAACTTCCTCACTTATTGGTGTAGGTGTCGCAGAAACAATTTTCTGTGATGTGCTACTTTCCAACAAGGGGGCAGGTACAGTTACCTCGTCAAGTTCTACTTTCCTCCCACTCACTTCTTTCGAGAGAAACTCCTTCTCAAGAAAGTTTCCGAATTTAGCAACAAAAGTCTTGCCTTCGGATCTGTGATAGAAGGTGTATCCAATAGTTTCCTTTGGATATCCTATGAAGACACATTTCTCTGATTTGGGTTCGAGCTTATCAGGTTGAAGCTTTTTCACATAAGCATCGCAGCCCCAAACTTTCAGAAACGACAACTTTGGTTTCTTGCCAAACCATAGTTCATAAGGCGTCGTCTCAACGGATTTTGATGGTGCCCTGTTTAATGTGAATGCGGCCGTCTCTAGAGCGTATCCCCAAAATGATAGCGGTAAATCAGTAAGAGACATCATAGATCGCACCATATCTAGTAAAGTACGATTACGACGTTCGGACACACCATTACGCTGTGGTGTTCCAGGTGGCGTGAGTTGCGAAACTATTGCACAATTTTTCAAATGTACACCAAACTCGTAACTCAAATATTCTCCTCCACGATCAGATCGTAGAAACTTTATTTTCTTGTTACGATGATTTTCCACTTCACTATGAAATTCTTTAAACTTTTCAAATGTTTCAGACTTACGTTTCATTAAGTAGATATAACCATATCTGCTTAAATCATCTGTGAAGGTGAGAAAATAACGATATCCGCCACGAGCCTCAATATTCATCGGACCACATACATCTGTATGTATGATTTCCAACAAATTTGTTGCTCTCTCCATAGTACCGGAGAACGGTGTTTTAGTCATCTTGCCCATGAGGCACGGTTCGCAAGTACCAAGCGATTCATAATCAAGTGGTTCCAAAAGTCCATCAGTATGGAGTTTCTTCATGCGCTTTACACCGATATGACCTAAACGGCAGTGCCACAAATAAGTTGCACCATCATTATCAACTCTGCATCTTTTGGCTTCAACATTATGAATATGTGTATCACTACTCTCGAGATTCAATAAGAATAGACCACTCTTCAAGGGTGCGTGACCATAAAAGATATTACTCATATAAATAGAACAACCATTATTCTCTGATTTAAATGAATAACCGTCTCGCATCAAACAAGATCCAGATATAATGTTCATGCTTAACACTGGCACCAAATAACAATTATTTAGGTCTAATATTAATCCCGAAGGTAGATGTAGAGGTAGCGTGCCGACCGCGATCACATCGACTTTGGAACCGTTTCCCACGCGCATCGTCACCTCGTCCTTAGCCAATCTTCGCTTAATCCGTAGCCCCTGTTTCGAGTTGCAAATATTAGCAACAGAACCAGTATCAAATACCCAGGTGCTACTGCGAGCATTAGTAAGGTACACATCAATAACATGTATATCACATATACCTTTGTTCACCTTGCCATCCTTCTTATCCGCCAAATACTTGGGGCAGTTCCGCTTCCAATGACCAGTCTGCTTGCAGTAGAAGCACTCAGTTTCAGGCTTAGGTCCAGACTTGGGTTTCTTCTCTTGAGCAGCAACTGGCTTGCCGTTCTTCTTGAAGTTCCCCTTATTCTTTCCTTTGCCCTTTTTCTTGAAACTAGTGGTCTTGTTGACCATCAACACTTTATGCTCTTTCTTGATTTCTACCTCCGCAGCTTTCAGCATCGCGAAGAGCTCGGGAATAGTCTTGTTCATCCCTTGCATATTATAGTTCATCACGAAGCTCTTGTAGCTTGGTGGCAGTGATTGGAGAATTCTGTCAATGACGCAATCATCTGGAAGATTAACTCCCAATTGAATCAAGTGATTATTATACCCAGACATTTTGAGTATATGCTCACTGACAGAACTGTTCTCCTCCATCTTGCAGCTATAGAACTTATTGGAGACTTCATATCTCTCAATCCGGGCATTTGCTTGAAATATCAACTTCAACTCCTGGAACATCTCATATGCTCCATGACGTTCAAAACGTCGTTGAAGTCCCGATTCTAAGCCGTAAAGCATGGCACACTGAACTATCGAGTAGTCATCAGCTTTGCTCTGCCAGACGTTCATAACATCTGGTGTTGCTCCAACAGCAGGCCTGGCACCCAGCGGTGCTTCCAGGACGTAATTCTTCTGTGCAGCAATGAGGATAATCCTCAAGTTACGGACCCAGTCCGTGTAATTGCTACCATCATCTTTCAACTTTGCTTTCTCAAGGAACGCATTAAAATTCAACGGAACAACAGCACGAGCAATCTATCTACAATCAACATAAACAAGAAAGATACTATCAAGTACTAAGTTCATGATAAATTTAAGTTCAATTAATCATATTACTTAAGAACTCCCACTTAGATAGACATCCCTCTAATCCTCTAAGTGATCACGTGATCCAAATCAACTAAACCATGTCCGATCATCACGTGAGATGGAGTAGTTTCGTCGGTGAACATCATTATGTTGATCATATCTACTATATGATTCACGCTCGCCCTTTCGGCCTCCGTGTTCCGAGGCCATATCTGTATATGCTTGGCTCGTCAAGTATAACCTGAGTATTCCGCGTGCGCAACTGTTTTGCACCCGTTGTATTTGAACGTAGAGCCTATCACACCCGATCATCACGTGGTGTCTCAGCACGAAGAACTTTCGCAACGGTGCATACTCAGGGAGAACACTTCTTGATAATTTAGTGAGAGATCATCTTATAATGCTACCGTCAATCAAAGCAAGATAAGATGCATAAAAGATAAACATCACATGCAATCAATATAAGTGATATGATATGGCCATCATCATCTTGTGCCTGTGATCTCCATCTCCGAAGCACCGTCATGATCACCATCGTCACCGGCGCGACACCTTGATCTCCATCGTAGCATTGTTGTCGTCTCACCAATCTTATGCTTCTACGACTATCACTACCGCTTAGTAATAATGTAAAGCATTACATCGCGATTGCATTGCATACAATAAAGCGACAACCATATGGCTCCTGCCAGTTGCCGATAACTTGGTTACAAAACATGATCATCTCATACAATAAAATTTAGCATCATGCCTTGACCATATCACATCACAACATGCCCTGCAAAAACAAGTTAGACGTCCTCTACTTTGTTGTTGCAAGTTTTACGTGGCTGCTACGGGCTTTAAGCAAGAACCAATCTCACCTACGCATCAAAACCACAACGATAGTTTGTCAAATAGACTCCGTTTTAACCTTCGCAAGGACCGGGCGTAGCCATACTTGGTTCAACTAAAGTTGGAGAGACAGTCGCCCGCAAGCCATCTATGTGCAAAGCACGTCGAGGGAACCGGTCTCGCGTAAGCGTACGCGTAAGGTTGGTCCGGGTCGTCTCGTCCAACAATACCGCCGAACCAAAGTATGACATGCTGGTAGGCAGTATGACTTGTATCGTCCACAACTCACTTGTGTTCTACTCGTGCATATCGCATCAACATAAATAACCTGGCTCGGATGCCACTGTTGGGTTTCGTAGTAATTTCAAAAAAATTCCTACGCACAAGCAAGATCATGTGATGCATAGAAACGAGGGGGAGAGTGTTGTCTACGTACCCAACGCAGACCGACCGCGGAAGCGATGACACGACGTAGAGGAAGTAGTCGTACGTCTTCACGATCCAACCGATCAAGCACCGAAACTACGGCACCTCCGAGTTCGAGCACACGTTCAGCTCGATGACGATCCCCGGACTCCGATCCAGCAAAGTGTCGGGGAAGAGTTCCGTCAGCACGACGGCGTGGTGACGATCTTGATGTACTACAGCAGCAGGGCTACGCCTAAACTCCGCTATAGTATTATCGAGGAATATGGTGGCAGGGGGCACCGCACACGGCTAAGGAATAGATCACGTGGATCAACTTGTGTCTTTCTGGGGTGCCTCTGCCTCAGTATATAAAGGAGCCAAGGGGGAGGGGGGGCGCCGGCCAGGGAGAGGGCGCAGGAGGAGTCCTACTCCTTCCGGGAGTAGGACTCCCCCCCCCCAATCCTATTCCAACTAGGATTCCTAAGGGGGAAAGAGGGAGAGGGGTGGCCGGCCACCTATCCTAGTCCTAATAGGACTAGGGGAGGGGGGAGGTGCGCAGCCCCCTTGGGCTGCCCCTTTCTCCTTTCCACTAAGGCCCATGAAGGCCCATATGGCTCCCGGGGGGTTCCGGTAACCTCCCGGTAACCCGGTAAAATCCCGATTTCACCCGGAACACTTCCGATGTCCAAACATAGGCTTCCAATATATCAATCTTCACGTCTCGACCATTTCGAGACTCCTCGTCATGTCCGTGATCACATCCGGGACTCCGAACAACCTTCGGTACATCAAAATGCATAAACTCATAATGTAACTGTCATCGTAACCTTAAGCGTGCGGACCCTACGGGTTCGAGAACAATGTAGACATGACCGAGACATGTCTCCGGTCAATAACCAATAGCGGGACCTGGATGCCCATATTGGCTCCTACATATTCTACGAAGATCTTTATCGGTCAGACCGCATAACAACATATGTTGTTCCCTTTGTCATCGGTATGTTACTTGCCCGAGATTCGATCGTCGGTATCCAATACCTAGTTCAATCTCGTTACCGGCAAGTCTCTTTACTCGTTCCGTAATACATCATCTCACAACTAACATATTAGTTGTAATGCTTGCAAGGCTTATGTGATGTGTATTACCGAGAGGGCCCAGAGATACCTCGCCGACAATCGGAGTGACAAATCCTAATCTCGAAATACGCCAACCCAACATCTACCTTTGGAGACACCTGTAATGCTCCTTTATAATCACCCAGTTACGTTGTGACATTTGGTAGCACCCAAAGTGTTCCTCCGGCAAACGGGAGTTGCATAATCTCATAGTCATAGGAACATGTATAAGTCATGAAGAAAAGCAATAGCAACATACTAAACGATCGGGTGCTAAGCTAATGGAATGGGTCATGTCAATCAGATCATTCAACTAATGATGTGACCTCGTTAATCAAATAACAACTCATTGTTCATGGTTAGGAAACATAACCATCGTTGATTAATGAGCTAGTCAAGTAGAGGCATACTAGTGACACTTTGTTTGTCTATGTATTCACACATGTATTATGTTTCCGGTTAATACAATTCTAGCATGAATAATAAACATTTATCATGATTATAAGGAAATAAATAATAACTTTATTATTGCCTCTAGGGCATATTTCCTTCATCTTTTGCCATGGCGAAGGGCCGGAGATGAGGAAGATCTTCGGGTGGAATTGCATCTTGGATGATGAAGAGAGCATTCTCGTTGAATTGATTATCCGCGGCTTCTCTAGGAGTGAAGTTGCTTCGGTCATGCGGATAGAAACCTTCTTCAATGATTCTCCAAAGATTAGTATTCACAAAATTTAAATGACGCTTAAAGCGATAGACCCAAGAATCAAAGTCCTCATTTTTCACAATCTTGGGGGAGGACCGGCATGATTCAAATGAGTGGAAGGAATCGGTCCACCATAAACAAGTGGAGGTTCCACATGGGCAAAGATGCCGGTGCCATTTTTACCACTAGAAGAAGGAACTTGATCACTAGTAGCTTCCCCCTTGTCGGAGTTAGCATCCGCCACCTTGTTAGTGGGATCACCCACTCTCAACGGTGCGGTGGATAGTTTAAGCCCTTCTAGGAATTTATTAAATATGCTTTCAACCTCGGTCATCATGGAGGTTTTCAATGTGTCCAAAGCCACATTGAATTCCTCACGAGAGACCGCGGTTCCCCCATAGGCCGTAGACGAGATCGGATTCACACCGGAGTGCTCCTCCACACCGTCTATGGTGTCAACCATACTCTTCGGACGGCAACGTCCTTAATAAAGAGACGAGGCTCTGATACCAATTGAAAGGATCGATATAGTTGACTAGAGAGGGGATGAATAGGCAACTAACAATTTTTAGCTTTTCTTTACAAATTTAAACTTTGCATCAAAGTAGGTTGTCTAGATATGCAACGAGGTGAGAAACCTATATGATGCAACAACAATAAGTACACAAGCAAGCTAAGGATACAACACAAAAGCTTGCACAAGTAAAGGCACGAGATAACCAAGAGTGGAGCTAGTGAAGACGAGGATGTGTTACCGAAGTTCCTTCCTTTTGAGGGGAAGTATGTCTCTGTTGGAGCGGTGTGGAGGCACAATGCTCCCCAAGAAGCCACTAGGGCCACCGTATTCTCCTCACGCCCTCACACAATGCGAGATGCCGTGATTCCACTATTGGTGACCTTGGAGGCGGCGACCGAACCTTTACAAACAAGGTTGGGGCTCTCTCCACAACCGAATTAGAGGCTCCCAACGAAACTACGGAGCTTCACCACAATGGAATATGGCTCCGAGGTGACCTCAACCGTCTAGGGTGCTCAAACACCCAAGAGCAACAAGATCCGTAAGGGATGAGTGGGGGGAATCAACTTTCTCTTGGTGGAAGTGTAGATCTGGGCCTTCTCAACCAATCCCTAGAAAATCAACAAGTTTGATTGGGTAGGGAGTGAGATCGGGCGAAAATGAGCTTTGGAGCAACAATGGAGCTTGGGGGAAAGAGGTGAGTCAACTTGGAGAAGAATACCTCCTTTTATAAGGGGGGAAGACAAACCAACCGTTACCCTCGCTCAGCCCCGCACAGGGCGGTACTACCGCTAGGGTGGGCGGTACTACCGATGTGGCCAGCGGTACTACCGTTCCACCTCGCGGTACTGCCGCGCAGTAAGACGGGAGCGAGAAGCAGAGCAGGACCTGGGGCCAGGGCAGTACTACCGTGGTGGTAAGAACGGTACTACCGGCTAAGAGCAGTACTACCGCCCCTACTGTCGTAGCTAGTGCCGCAAAACCCAACATGAAAGGAGAACCCTCGAGTCGAGGCGGTAGGAGCACGGAGCCACAGCGGTACTACGGCTGAGAGCTCCAAGCGATACTACCGCTGAGGAGCAGTACTACCGTTTGTAGCTCTCGAGCGGTACTACCGCTGGGGTTCGTGGTACTATCGCTGGGACCAGACCTCAGGGAGAAGGCAGCAAGGGAGCCTTCAACGAAACGGAAAAGCTCAGAGGGTGCAAAAGGAATGTGTACGTGTTTATTCCACCCTGTCCTAACCAATGCGAACCCCCTCTTAATAGTACGACTTTCCTACGACTCAAAACCACCGAAAAGAAACATAGACAAACACCGTCTTCAATAGTCCTCGAGGGGGACAAAACCGTCTTGTGCCTAGTGATGAAACGTCTGAAAAACTCAAGGCACACGATTAGTCCGCAAAAGCATTGTCATCAATCACCAAAACACGTTAGGGATAAATATGCCCTTACAGTAGCAACTACATGGACTGGGTCCATAACTTGAGGATTATCCTCATTGCAGCACAGAAGAATTACGTCCTGGAAGCACCCTAGGTGACAAACCCGCTGTAGGAGCAACGCCAGATGTTGTGAACACCTGGCAGAGCAAAGCTAATAACTACTCGAGAGTTTAGTGTGCCATGCTTTACGGCTTAGAACCGGGACTTCAACGACGTTTTGAACGTCATGGAGCATATGAGATGTTCCAGGAGTTGAAGTTAATATTTCAAGCAAATGCCCGGATTGAGAGATATGAAGTCTCCAATAAGTTCTACAGCTGCAAGATGGAGGAGAATAGTTTTGTCAGTGAACATATACTCAGAATGTCTGGGTACCACAACCACTAGACTCAGCTGGGAGTTATTCTTCCTGATGATAGTGTCATTGACAGAGTTCTTAAATCACTGCCACCAAGCTACAAGAGCTTTGTTATGAACTATAATATATAAGGGATGGATAAGACAATTCCTGAGCTCTTCGCAATGCTAAAAGCTGCGGAGGTAGAAATCAAGAAGGAGCATCAAGTGTTGATGGTCAACAAGACCACCAGTTTCAAGAAAAAGGGTAAAGGGAAGAAAGGGAACTTCAAGAAGAACAACAAGTCAGTTGCTGCTCAAGTGAAGAAACCTAATTCTGGACCTAAGCCTGAGACTGAGTGCTTCTTCTGCAAAGGGAATAGTCACTGGAAGCGGAACTGCCCCAAGTATTTGGCGGAGAAGGATGGCAAAGTGAAAGGTATATTTGATATACATGTTATTGATGTGTACCTTACTAATGCTCGCAGTAGTGCCTAGGTATTTGATACTAGTTCATTTGCTAACATTTGCAACTCGGAACAGGGGCTACGGATTAAGCGAAGATTGGCTAAGGACGAGGTGACGATTCACGTGGGAAATGGTTCCAAAGTCGATGTGATCGCCATCGGCATGCTACCTCTACATCTACCTTCAGGATTAGTTTTAGACCTAAATAATTGTTATTTGGTGCCAGCGTTGAGCATGAACATTATATCTAGATCTTGTTTGATGCGAGACGGTTATTCATTTAAATCAGAGAATAATGGTTGTTCTATTTATACGAGTAATATCTTGTATGGTCATGCACCCTTGATGAGTGGTCTATTTTTACTAAATTTTGATAGTAGTGATACACATGTTCATAGTATTGAAGCCAAAAGATGCAGAGTTGATAATGATAGTGCAACTTATTTTTGGCACTGCCGTTTGGGTCATATTGGTGTAAAGCACATGAAGAAACTCCATTCTAATGGACTTCTGGAATCACTTGATTATGAATCACTTGGTACTTGTGAACCATGCCTCATGGACAAGATGACTAAAACTCCGTTCTCCAGAACAATGGAGCGAGCAACAGAGTTATTGTAAATCATACATACTGATGTATGTGGTCCAATGAACATTGAGGCTCACGTTGGATATCTCACCTTCACAGATGATTTGAGCAGATATGGATTATTTACTTAATGAAACATAAGTCTGAAACATTTGAAAGTTCAAAGAATTTTAGAGTGAAGTGGAAAATCATCGTAACAAGAAAATAAAGTTTCTACAATCTAATCGTGGAAGGGAATATTTGAGTTACGAGTTTGGTCTTCATTTGAAACAATGCGGAATAGTTTCGCAACTCATGCCACCCGGAACACCACAGCGTAATGGTGTGTCCGAACATCGTAATCGTACTTTACTAGATATGGTGAGATCTATGATGTCTCTTACTAATTTACCGCTATCATTTTGGGATTATGCTTTAGAGACGGCCGCATTCACGTTAAATAAGGCACAATCTAAATCCGTTGAGACGACACCTTATGAACTGTGGTTTGGCAAGAAAACCAAGTTGTCGTTTCTTAAAATTTGGGGCTGCGATGCTTACGTGAAAAAGCTTCAACCTGATAAGCTCGAACCCAAATCGGAGAAATGTGTCTTCATAGGATACCCAAAGGAGACTGTTGGGTACACCTTCTATCAGAGATCCGAAGGCAAGATATTCATTGCTAAGAATGGATCCTTTCCAGAGAAGGGAGTTTCTCTCGAAAGAAGTGAGTGGGAGGAAAGTAGAACTTGATGAGGTAATTGTACCTGCTACCTTATTAGAAAGTAGTTCATCACCGAAATCTGTTCCGGTGATTCTTACATCAGTAAGTGACGAATATAATGATGATGATCATGAAACTCCTGATCAAGTTACTACCGAACCTTGTAGGTCAACCAGAGTAAGATCCGCACCAGAATGGTACGGTAATCCTGTTCTGGAAGTTATGTTACTTGACCATGACGAACCTATAAACTATGAGGAAGCGATGATGAGCCCACATTCCGCAAAATGGCTTGAGGCCATAAAATCTGAGATGGGATCCATGTATGGGAACAAAGTGTGGACTTTGGTTGACTTGCCCGATGATCGGCAGGCCATAGAGAATAAATGGATCTTCAAGAAGAGGACTGACGCTGACGGTAATATTACTGTCTACAAAGCTCGACTTGCTGCAAAAGGTTTTCGACAAGTTCAAGGAGTTGACTATGATGAGACCTTCTCACCCGTAGCGATGCTTAAGTCCATCCGAATCATGTTAGCAATTGTCGCGTTTTATGATTATGAAATTTGGCAAATGGATGTCAAAATTGCATTCCTTAATGGATATCTTAAAGAAGAGTTGTATATGATGCAACCAGAAGGTTTTGTCGATCCAAAAGGTGCTAACAAAGTGTGCAAGCTCTAGCGATCCATTTATGGACTAGTGCAAGCCTCTCGGAGTTGGAATATACGCTTTGATAGTGTGATCAAAGCATATGGTTTTATACAGACTTTTGGAGAAGTCTGTATTTGCAAGAAAGTGAGTGGGAGCTCCATAGCATTTCTGATATTATATGTAGATGACATATTGTTGATCAGAAATGATACTGAATTTCTGAATAGCATAAAAGGATACTTGAATAAGAATTTTTCAATGAAAGACCTCGGTGAAGCTGCTTATATATTGGGCATCAAGATCCATAGAGATAGATCAAGACGCTTCATTGGACTTTCACAAAGCACATACCTTGATAAAGTTTGGAAGAAGTTCTTCAAAATGGATCAGGCAAAGAAAGAGTTTTTGCCTGTGTTACAAGGTGTGAAGTTGTCAGACTCAATGCCTGACCACCGCAGAAGATAGAGAGAAAACGAAAGTCATTCCCTATGCTTCAGCCATAGGTTCTATCATGTATACAATGTTGTGTACCAGACCTGATGTGTGCCTTGCTATTAGTTTAGCAGGGAGGTACCAAAGTAATCCAGGCGTGGATCACTGGACAACGGTCAAGAACATCCTGAAATACCTGAAAAGGACTAAGGATATGTTTCTCGTTTATGGAGGTGAAAAAGAGCTCGTCGTAAACAGTTATGTCGATGCAAGCTTTGACACTAATCTGGATGACTCTAAGTCACAAACCGGATACGTATTTTTATTAAATGGTGGGGCTGTCAGTTGGTGCAGTTCCAAGCAGAGCGTCGTGGCAGGATCTACATGTGTGTAAGTGCATCTAGTGTCACCCCTAGTTGGTTTTGGAGTATTGACGGCAAACCTAGTTGAGGGACTAATGTGTTTGTGAGAATTGCAGGAAAACACAGGTAGAAGTCCCTCATTGATTCGGTTTTACTACCAGAGATGACCCCTAAAAATGTATGAAGACATTGAAGACAAAGGTGGTATATGAAGATATTCACATTGAAGACTATGACAAAAGAAGACACGTTATGAAGCTTATGGAACTCGAAGACTTAGATCTTTCGTAGTTCTTTTTCTTCTATGTTGAGTCATAGGAACCACCGTACTGTTAAGTGGGGTCCAGGAGAACCAGTCAGAATGACTGAAGTGATGCCTAAATCAAAAACCTATGTCTTCGAGTGAAGACAATGAGAGAGAATCTTGTCCAGAGCCGGACAAGTCAGCTTTGCTTGTAGCCCAAGTAAAGTTGCCATGAGAGTTCGAAATCTGACCGTTGAGACACGTGTCAGTTCCTTAGTGACCCAGGGTCATTTCAGACAAATCAGGTCGGGTTGCCAAGTGGCTATAAATAGCCCACCCCCACAACCATAAACGGTTGGCTGCTCAGATTTTAGTGCACGGCTTTTGTCATTTGAGAGCAACCCACCTCGAAGCCTTTGAGAGAAAAATTTCTAGTGAGGAGAAAAGCCCTAACCACCCAGAGCCAGAGTAAATTGGGCATCACTTAAGTCTTCGTGTCTGTGTGATCTGAAGACTTATTACACTTGAGGACTGTGAATCCTCCAGACAGTTAGGCGTCGCGTTCAGAGCATCCAAGAGACATTGTGGATTGCCAGTGAACGAAGTTTGTGAAGGTTTGGGAGTCTACCTTGAAGACTTACCAGAGTGATTGGGCGAGGACTAAGTGACCTTAGCTCAAGGAGAATACGGTGAGGACTTGGTGTCCTGAACTGTGTGTTCAGGACTGGGTGTCCGGGACTGTGTGTCCTAAGGTTTAAATACCTAGCCGCTCCAACTAGACGTACAGTTGTCACAACAACTGGAGCTGGTCCAACATATCATTGTCTTCAACAAGTCACTGGTTTCATCTTCACTTCCTTTTCTTACTGTTACTCATTGTGAAGCCATTGCATGCTTGCTTTATCTTTTGTCTTCACAACGTGAATGTATGATCTGTTTGGCTTCATAACTTCTTCCTACCTGATCCTTATTACACTGAAGCTGTTTGTCATTGAGCTTTCACTCTATTGAATACATGACCATGGCTGGCCTAGTGTAATCTAACTTCCGCTGCATAGTAATAGGCATAATCTTCGCTGTTTGTCTTCATAACTCTCATGTTTTGAAGACTTTCATAAAAATCGCCTATTCACCCCCCCTCTAGTCGATATAACACACTTTCAATTGGTATCAGAGCAAGGTGCTCCCTTGTTCTGTGTGATTCGGTTTAACCAGCTGGAGTTTTAGCTATGTCGACTGCAGGGATAATCAAAGTCTCCACTGCGTGCCCCGTCTTCGATGGAACTGAATATCCCTACTGGAAGAATAAGATGCGCATGCATCTTGAAGCCATTGACGTTGACCTATGGTATGTCGTCGAGAACGGCGTTCCCAAGGCTGGAGAAGGTGTCACTGCTGCTGATGTCAAGAAGTTCACTCAACTGGACTCTACTGCCAAAAATATCATCTGTGGTCATCTGACAAAAGGACAGTATGGCCATGTGAGTGCTTTGAAGACATCCAAGCTGGTCTGGGACTGGCTCTCCAAGGTCAATGAAGGCGTCTCAACCCAGAGAGATCAAAGAATCAGTGTTCTTCGCAACCTCTTCAACCGCTTCAAGCGAAATGACAATGAGAATGTCCAGCACACATTTGACCGGCTCACTGACATCACAAATGAGCTCCAAGCCCTCGGCGCCACTGAGATCACCAAACATGAAATCATCAAGACACTACTGAGATCACTTGATAGTTCGTTTGACATCCTGGCCCTGATGATTCAAGAACGTCCTGATTTCAAGACACTCGATCCGTATGACATACTTGAGAGGCTCAACACACATGAGTTTCAGCTTTCTGAGAAAAGAGATATCTACGGTCCAAACTATGGGCGAACTCGTGCCTTGAAGGCAAAAGCTGTTTCCTCATCTGAAGAAGAATCTGACTGCAGTTCTGATGATCCTGAAGACATTGGAAGAGAACTTGCAATGCTAGTGAAGAAGTTCCAAAAATTCACCAAAAAGAAAGGCTTCAGAAAATCTTCACGATCAAGCTCAAGGAATGATGAAGCTTCTGCTCATGACTACAAGAAGAAAACATGTCACAAGTGCAAGAAAACTGGACACTTCATCTCTGAGTGTCCACAGTGGGACAATGAGAATAGAAGGAAGAAGAAGATCAAGGAATATGATTCTGACGACAAGAAGAAGAAGAAATACTCAAAGTCTTCTTCCAAGTCTTCTTCAAAGTCTTCATCACACAAGAAGAGCTCATCTGGCAAGGCACGTGCGTTTGTTGGCAAGGAGATGGATTCAGAGGAGGAGTCCGCATCTGAGGAGGCAGAGGTGGAGTCTGAGGAGGAGTCTGATTCTGGCATTGCGAGTCTGGCTACAGCATACGTCGCCAAGTCCATCTTCAACACTAAAGACAATGACTGCATCACCAACACTGACGCAAATGACGAGAACGACTCCACTCCTACCTACTGCTTCATGGCACGCGGTGCCAAGGTAAACACACGCACTACTCGCTATCAAACATCTAGTGACGATGACTCTGACTGTGATTCAAAACCCAGCTACAAAACACTTGCTAAAATTGCAACTGAACAACAGAAAGCTATGGAACATATTCAAAAACTGTTAGACAGAAGCGATGATCTATTGGGTGCCGAAATGACTCGATCTGAATCCTTAATTGAAGACATAAAAAACCTTCATGTTAAGTATCAGGAACTTGAAGATCAACTTGATACTCTCTCAACAACTCATGAAAAGCTTTCCTATGATTATCTTCAAAGGAAACAAGAACTTGAGAAATTGAGAGCGGCTCATGAAGATCTTCAAAAGGAAAACGAGTCACTTCGTGCTGAACAGATCAGTCCAGCTCAGGAAGGATTTGAACCACCATGTCTTAAATGCATTGAGCGTGATAATGCTACTTCTGTTGCTGAATGTTCCACTGCTACTGCTATTGCAATATCTTCAACTGTTGATGTGGTAACTAACCCCTCTGCTGAGGATACGACTGCTATTGCTGATTAGAATGCTAGGTTGAAGACATTGCTTGAAACAGGGATGTACAAAAGTCTTAAAGGACATCAGACATTATGTGATGTCCTCAAGAAGCAGATTCTGAACCGAAACCCTAGGAAAGAGGGTGTTGGGTTCGTGAGGAAAATAAATGCAGATGGCTCTTACTGGAAACCTGAGCAGTACCCCAAAACCACATGGGTTGCTGCAAAGGAACTTTCAGCAGATCCATCCAATTTATCTGGCTTCACTTGTGCTAACCCCATTATCATTGATGAATCCTTTGATGCAAACTATAAACTGTTTAAGAATCAGAATGGTGAAGTGTTTGCCAGGTACATTGGTACTAACTGCAGGAATGGACCGCCTATGAAGAAGATCTGGGTTCCAAAAAAGTGTCTGGAAAATCTTCCTGTGAATGTCTTCATGACACCTCACTTGAAGAAGACAAACATCAGACCAAAGGCTTCATATGGTCAAAAGGCTTTACACAAACAGAGGACTCACCTGAGTCACACTAACGCAAATGTTTTGCAGGGAAACCATACTCAGGCATATGAATATGAGAGCGGTTCTTCGAATCGTCATGTTCATATGACCAAAAATTATTCTGCTTATTCCTATGAGTATTGTTGTCCACCTGCTAGACTGTTTGCTAAGGCTTCAAAGCCAAAATTCTCAGATGCTGCACTTAGACTTATTGCTTCTAAGCCACCCTTGAAGATGTGGGTGGTTAAGAAAGCTTAACTCTCTTTTGCAGGGAAAGGTCTCCAGCAGAAAAACAAAATCTTCTGACGCTATTGCTGGGGACCTTAAAAATCTTGTAGGGCGCAAGATAAAATGCTCGAATGGCATCATTATGTACTTCGTTCCTGAATCGCATGCTACTCTCCCTATTAGTCCTAATCTGGATCTAAGTTTTCATAACCCACTGGTTCGTCAAATGTTTTTGCTTCACAATTCTCTTCGTGAAGCCTATCCCCCTAACTGCACTGTAGGGTACGACACCAGCGACTTCAAAGTCTTCAGAATGGATTATTGACAGTGGGTGTACAAATCACATGACTGGCAAAAGAAGCCTTCTTATGGACTCAACCTTACGTCCATCCGACAAGAGCCACATCACATTTGCTGACACTGGTAAAAGTAAGGTATTGGGTCTAGGTAGAGTTGCAATCTCAAAGGATCAACACATGGATAAAGTCATGCTTGTTGAATCCCTTGGCTTCAACTTAATGTCTGTCTCAATGCTTTGCGATTTGAACATGATTGTAATGTTTGGAAAATATCGTTGCCTAGTACTAATGGAATCTGACAAGTATCTAGTGTTTGAAGGGTACCGAAAGGGTGATTTGTACGTGGTAGATTTCTCAGCAGGGCCACAACTTGCAGTATGTCTTCTTGCAAAAGCTTCAGAATGCTGGCTTTGGCATCGGAGGCTTGGGCATGCTGGCATGAGGAACCTCCACACCCTTGCGAAGAAGAAGCATGTCATAGGCATCGAGGGCGTCAAGTTCAAGAAAGATCACTTATGCGGTGCCTGTGAAGCAGGGAAGATGACAAGGGCAAAACATCCTTCGAAGACAATCATGACTACTACACAACCCTTCGAACTGCTCCACATGGATCTTTTCGGTCCCACTCACTACTCAACTTTTACTACTTCTGCTTGCCTCTATGGCTTTGTCATTGTTGATGATTACTCTAGATATACTTGGGTGCACATAATCCTTTACAAGACTGAAGTGCAGGATGTCTTCAGACGCTTCGCCAATCGAGCTATGAACAATTTTGGCGCCAAGATAAAGCACATCAGAAGTGACAATGGCACTGAATTCAAGAACACTGGCCTTGATACATAACTTGATACCTTGGGCATCACACATGAATTCTCAGCTCCGTACACGCCACAGCAGAATGGCGTTGTCGAACGTAAGAACAGAACACTCGTTGAGATGGCCAGAACTATGCTAGATGAATACAAGACTCCAATAAAATTCTGGACTAAAGCCATTGACACTGCATGCCATACAATCAATCGTGTTTATCTTCACAAGCTTCTGAACAAGACATCTTATAAGCTCCTAACTGGCAAGAAGCCAAATTTCAGTTACTTCAGAGTATTTGGAGCAAGGTGCTGGATCAAGGACCCACACCACACCACAAAGTTTGCACCAAAAGCACATGAGGGCTTTATGCTTGGATATGGAAAGGATTCGCACTCCTACAGAGTCTTCAATCTCTTTCATTACAAATTGGTTGAAACAGTGGATGTGCGGTTCGATGAGACAAATGGTTCACAAAGAGAGCAACTGCCAAATGTGCTAGATGAAATTCCAGCTAATGAATCAATCAAGCGTATGGGAACTGGAGAGATTATACCTTCTGAAGCTCATCCTGAAGAAGAACTTATCATCTCAACACCTGATCAACATGAAGACATTGCTCAGCCTGAAGACATTCCTCCCAACAACAACACAGATCAGCAAGAGCAAAGTTTTCGCCCTGCACATCCTCGTGTTGCCAATGAAGTGCAGATTGACAGAATAATTGACAGCATCAATGCACCTGGTCCACTCACTCGTTCAAGGGCAACTCAGCTAGCAAATTTCTGTGGGCACTTCGCATTCGTATCAATATCAGAACCCAAGAAAGTTGAAGAAGCCTTCATGGAACCTGAATGGATTCAAGCTATGCAAGAAGAGCTTCAACAGTTTGAACTGAATAATGTATGGGAACTGGTCAAGTGTCCTGATCCACGGAAGCACAACATAATAGGCACTAAATGGATATACCGCAACAAACAAGATGAGCATGGTCAAGTTGTCAGAAATAAAGCTCGTCTCGTTGCTCAAGGATATACTCAAGTGGAGGGCATTGACTTCGATGAAACATTTGCTCCTGTGGCTAGGCTTGAAGCCATACGCATACTGCTGGCCTATACAAATCATCATAACATACTTCTATATCAAATGGATGTGAAAAGTGCCTTTCTCAATGGCAAGATTGGAGAAGAAGTGTATGTTGCACAACCGCCTGGCTTTGAAAATCCAAAACATCCTGACATGGTATACAAGCTCAACAAGGCACTGTATGGCCTCAAACAAGCTCCCAGGGCCTGGTATGGCACACTCAAATACTTCTTGAAGAGCAAAGGCTTCATACCTGGTTCCCTGGATCCCACTCTTTTCACGAAGACATATGATGGTGAACTGTTTGTGTGCCAAATATATGTGGATGACATTATCTTCGGCTGCACCAATCAGAAGTACAGTGAAGAGTTTGGATATATGATGCAAGAGCAATATCAGATGTCCATGATGGGGGAGCTGAAGTTCTTCCTTGGTCTTCAAATACGACAACAGCGCAATGGCATCTTCATATCTCAAGAAAAGTATCTCAAAGATTGCCTGAAGAAGTTCGGTATGCAAGACTGCAAAGGCTTCACAACACCAATGCCAGCCAAACATCATCTAGGTCCTGACGACAATGGTAAAGAGTTCGATCAAAAGGTATACCACTCCATGATTGGGTCTTTGCTTTATTTATGTGCATCTAGGCCAGATATTATGCTTAGTGTTTGCATGTGTGCTCGATTTCAAGCGGCACCAAAGGAGTCGCATCACTTAGCTGTGAAGCAAATTCTTCGATATTTGGCTCACACCCCAACTCTAGGATTATGGTATCCAAAGGGCTCAGAGTTTGATTTGGTTGGATTTTTGGATGCTGATTATGCTGGTGACAAAGTTAATCGCAAGTCTACATCAGGCACATGTCACTTTCTGGGAAGATCACTTGTATGTTGGTCTTCAAAGAAGCAGAACTGTGTATCTCTCTCCACTGCTGAATCTGAATACATTGCTGTTGGATCTTGCTGCGCTCAGCTTCTGTGGATGAAGCAAACACTCAAGGACTATGGCATTCATCTGAAGCAAGTGCCACTTTACTGCGACAACGAAAGCGCCATCAAGATTGCCAACAACCCAGTTCAGCACTCGAAGACAAAGCACATTGAAATTCGTCATCACTTTCTCAGAGATCATGTTGTGAAGGAAGACATTGATATCATACATGTCAACACTGAAGAGCAATTGGCAGATATCTTCACCAAGCCCTTGGATGAGAAGAGGTTTTGCAAGTTATGGTGTGAGCTAAATATCTTGGAATCCTCAAATGTCCTGTGATCAGGCACACATCCTAACAATTATGCATATTGATGACTTAGATGTGCAACACATAAAGTAAAGTATATCTTCATTCAATGAAGACATACATTCTAAGTGTGAATACATTAATGTGGAATTTGACCTCGGAGCGCCACGATAATTGTGCGCCGTGTCTGGGTCTAATACTTCCTATACGGTGGGTAACGCCACTACCAAACGTTCCATTTTGAAGTGTTTCACTCATGGCGTTACCTTGCAATATCTTCACATTTGGTTTGGCTTAGACCTCAACATGTCTTCATGATTATCTTCACTACGTTGATTATATAGATATATACATACTTGTGTTTTGTCCTCTACAGCATTCACTTATAGCTATGTCTTCTTGGTTGAATCTTCTGAACTAAGTGAATGTGATCGGACCCTAATCTCTCTATGCTTTCTATCTCAAATTCTATCTCTCCAAGTCATATGCATTCTATTGAAACTGTCGAATGTCTTCACTGTGTCCTTGTCAGCTGAAGATATAGAGACAACCATAAAGTCCATTTTTAATGCTCATTCCTCCACATAAAATCCGGAGAAGCAGGAACGACCGCCCGACAATTTAGGCGTGCGTGGGACGTGGAACAAACCCCAAACTTCCGCTAACTGGCCACACGTTCCTCAAATGCGAACCGCCAGGGGCACCTGTGTAATAGCACAGTGCCGCCCCTGAGCCTATAAATTCACACTTACCGCGGTCATTATCTCCTTCTTCCGCCCTCGCACGAACCCTAGCGCCACCGCTAGCACTCGACGACGCCGGAGACGAAGCGCTTCGCTGCCGCAACCTCTCCAACTCCGTCCTCACGCCGACCGCGGACATCGTCCTCTCCACCGTCGCCGTAGGTGTTTTCCGTCGCCAAGTTAGGGCACGGAGGACTGAACTGCTCGGCATCAACTCCCACTTCCGTCTAGCAGTTCTAAGTGTGGTAAATAAAACTTCTTTTTACAGCCCCTTCTGATCTTATGGTTTTGTCACTTTCTACCATAAGAAGTTTGTCTTCACACAAGTTAGATCTCTCAATCTGCATCTCATAACATGCCTAGTATATTCACTTGTGCCTCATAAAGTAGTTAGATTCCTCACTTGTACTGATCTGTGGGTTCGTACAAATCTGGAACCAACTTCTTATCTATGAGTGAATGTCTTCGCACGATGAGGTCAATGTCTTCTAAACTGATTAATCTTCAAAACCTTCTGAGAATGCATATGACCTCTTCCCCTTCCCTCGCACCTTAATGCTGTCACAGGTACATGTCCGTGGGAGAATCCTTCGGTTCTCATAGTCTGCATTCATTTGCAGAATTCCTACAGCATCACATAAACTCTCCTGAAGCCAGTTCCTGTTGGTCCAGAAAAAGAAAGCATTTGAAGCCTTTGAAAGTTTTGAAGCCTTTCAAGTTAAAGTTTATGGCTTCAGAAGCAGCAGCAAGGAAGGGGGGCAGACAGAGACGTGAGGGAACTTCCAAAGATCTGCCTGAAGACTTGGCAGAAATGTACAAAACAGATCCAGAAGAGAGCTATGGGCAGCGCAAGACCCGAATCCAATGGATTCGACGCTATTGGGTAGAACAATGGTTCATATACCGCTTCGTCACCCAGGAGTATTCTGAAAAGAGTGCTATCAAGAGGCCATGGGGGGATATCTTATACAAGAACCTTGTACCCAGGACCAGAGATGAAGCCATTGCTCAAGGCTTCTACCCATGCATGGTCCGAGGACCACAGCCTGATGATGCACATCCGTCGTCACTTCTCTGGTGTCGTGACGACAATCTATTCAAGCGCAACTACCAGTTTGCCCAATAGTCAGCAAAGTAGGACAAGAAGAAATATGGGTTAGACTTCAACCCTGGCCCCTCCGCACCAAGGGCAGATGGAACACGCGACGCAGAACCCAATATCATCGGTCCAGTTGCCAACCTTGAGGGCCTCATCACCTACATCCTAGTCCAAAGGGCTGCCGTGAATGACCCTCCAGCTGACTCTGAGTCTGATGAAGCTCCTGCTGTGCCAAAGCCAAAGCAGACGAAGAAACCAAAAGCTTCAAAGCCAGCCCCTGCCTCAAAAATCTCAAGGGCGAAGCCATTGAAAACTGCACCTCCTGAAGTCAGTGTGCAGTCTGAAGACGTATCCCGCGTCTCCAAGCCCCTGAAGGAAAAGGAGCCCCAGCAACAAACAGGCAAAGAGCTCACAGCTGCTACCATTCTGCGCAGCGAAGCCATTGATCTATCAAGCGATGAAGATCTGGGAGATGACGCTCTAGAGCAGCTTATCAAAAGCAAAGAAGAAGCTGAAATCTTCAACAATCTGCCTCTCTTTGATGTCGCCATCATCCACAGCTTCATCGATGAATGGTTTGACTCACCAGACATAAGCTTCAATGATCTGCAGCTGCCAGTTGGCCTCAGTGTCGCCTTCTAAGGCGCAATTGCTTCAGAACTGGCCATTGCTCAGCGCATTGTTGAGCTGAAGCAGAAAATTGATCACGAAAAGGCTCAGTTCAAGAAGCACATGGCCAGCCTCAGCGTGCAGGAAGTGAGGAGCTTCAAAACCATGCTGCATGAGCTCAAAGAAAATTTTCTGAAGAAGCATGCAGAAGCTCAGGGCTCACGTGAGCGGATGAAGTCTTTGGCAGAAAGATGTGTTCAAGCCTACAACGAGGCTAAAAAGCGCAAGGCACTTGGGCGTCCTAGCATCGACCCCAAGATGGCCGTGAAGAAGAAGAAGAAGAAGCCTGCTGTGAATGAACCAGAGGCACCTAGGCAAGAAGCGGTTCAAATTGTCTTCCCCACTGCAACGACTGGCTCGAAGCCAAAGAGCTGGTCAACAGCTTCAGAGCTAAAGAAGACAAGAACTGCACAGGCTGAAGCCAGAAAAAGGAAGAGCCCTGAAGCCTCTCCTACTGCCCCCAGCAAAAAGAAGCGCAAGATCAAGAAATCTCGGGCTGCTCCCACAGAGCCCTTGATGGTTGAACCCCTCTCTGTCATTCACCCCAATGCAGAAAGACGACTGACAGTTCATGAGCCTGCTCCCACAGAGGCTCCTGAAGCTGAAGATATTCCAGTAGCCGACCCCATAGCTGCTGAAGACATTGGTCACCAAGACAATGTACAAGATGATGCAGCCCTTCCTCAGCTTGAAACGAGCGAACTCATCAGTATTGGTCGTCCTCTGACGCCAATGGCACAAGATGAGTCATGGGCGGATCGCCCTCAGGAGGAAGAAGACTTTGAGGCTCAGCCCACTCCGACCCCACAAGCATCGTCTGCGTTCCGTAGGCTTCGCAAAGGTCCACGGCCTCAAGTCCATACTGAAGAAATTCCGGCTGCATCAGCCGAAGACAATGTAGAAGCACCACCAGAACCCACTCCCTCACTCCATCAAGATGCAGTTCTCCAGGAGAACGTGCCTGAGGTTGTCCCTCCAACTACACAAGCGGAGGAAGAAAATGTTGCGGCTGCCACCACAAACACTGAAGCCAATGTGGAGCCCGCCCCACCAAATGCTTCAGCGGACAGCGAAGCTACTAAGCCAGACACTTCTGTTCCTGAGTCTGCTGCAGGTCCACAGTTTGATTATCATATTGAGCACAGGCCTCATGTCCAGAAGCCAGTCCCAAGGCTTCCAAGGTTCCCAGGTCCTGCATCAGCACCTGGCTCCTTTGATATTAACAGCTTCAAGGCAGACAATACATTTTTTAATAGCTCCAAGAACCCCTATTCAAGGGAAAGGATTGCATCAGACAGGTTCTGGAGCTATTCTCAGCGCAGCTATTATTCATGCATCTTATACAACCAAGGTCGCATCTTTCCGCACAAGTGCCTTGAGGTTGAAGCCATTGTTGGTCTGCCATGTCTTGAGGAAGCTTTGGATTGCTTCAAGCAAGTGGGTCTGCTGCCGCTTGTGACTGATGAAGAGCACTGGAATGAAGAGCTTCTGCTTCAGTTCTATGCCACTCTCCATATAAAAGGATACAACAGAGATCCGAAGACTTGGGTCCTAGAGTGGATGACCGGCAATGTCCATCATGAAGTCAATGCATTTGATATCATTGAGCTCACCAGCCTGCCCACTCCTGGCGAATTCTTCAAGGAAGATTGTCAACTACATTCTGAAGCTATTGAGAGCATATTCCAGAGGCCTGAACCAAATATGAGTCAGATGCTCTCAATGTTGAAGCCATTGCCTCAGGATGCACCTTATCCAACTGAGTTCTTCGTTGAAGACCTAGAGTACCTGCCCAGGACCATATATCACATCATCCGGCGGACTCTCTGGCCCATTAAGGGACACTCACCACATGCCAAGATCGAGGGTGCAATGAAGACTCTCATATTCTATATCCTGCATGGCAAATGCTTCAACGCACAGGATCTCTTCATACGCCAACTTGCAGCGTCAGGCTCAGAATTATTTGGTTTGAAGTTCTATGCTCCTTGGGTGATGAGGTTGATCAAACTGCACTCTGCGATCTCGTATCAGCCCTCTGCCCGAAACCATCGGATCTTCTTGCCAGATGTGGATACCTCTGCTGAAGCAATATATCCTGAGCCTGACAAGCAACCGATAAGTCTTCAGAATGCAGAACACCAGAGCTTCACGCAGAATGTTGAAGGTGTTAAAGCCATATCCAGGGTATATCCGTTGGCTGGCACTACACGTGCACCAGCATCTACTGAAGCCACGGACAGCACAAATACTCCAAGACCCAAGAAGCATGCTCGTGTCCTCACTGACCGAGAGCTTCTTGTGGCCCTTCACCAAAAGCAAGATAGGCATCACGACTGGCTAAAGCGTCAGATGAAGAGCCTCTTGGTGGATGTCAATCGTCTTCGAAACCTTGCCACCAAGAATGCCTTCGTTACACATGAGACTTGCCGTCGTACGTGGAAAGGGCTCTCAATGATATGCACTGAAGCTGAACTTGAAGAGGATGGCTTCACAGAGCGCTTCAAGTTTGACACCACACCTCCTAGAAGGGTTGTGATGCGCAACACACCATCACTTGAAGACTCTGAGTTTTCTTCATCTGCTGCCACAGTTACTGCAAGGATCATTGATGAAGACGACGATGCTACTTCACCACCACCTGCTTCAGCACCTCCAAGTTCTGCACCGCCAAACAACTCCACCGACCCTGCTGCGCCTGGGAACGCGTAGAAAACTCTATGTCTTCAAACCTTTTTGGTCATTACTGACAAAAGGGGGAGAAGCATATGATGTTTATAGTCTTCAAGCGGGTCAATATGGGCGGGTGCCTTATGTTTTGTTATATTTTGCTTCGTGTTTACAACTCTTGTTTTTGCTTCATTTGGTTCTTTGAGTTGTAAACACTAAAACTTGATGGTCGTCTGCTACTTGTTTGCCACTCTGTTTGCGAAGATAAATTCCACATGTGCGACGATAAATTACGCACTTATCTCATTCTGCAGACGTCCATTTTCCATTATGCATGTCATTATCTTCATACACTTTCACATGCATAGTGGATTGTCATCATAAGCTGAATTGGATCTCCACAAGTACAACCTGCCATGTGCATTTGCATTCCAAAAGCAAATTAACTTATATGCACATCTTCAGGGGGAGCCCTTGCAACTTATGAAGACAATTCCCTATCCTTTACAAACTTCACATTTTATATTCCCCGTTGAAAACTTCAACTAGTTTGTCATCAATCACCAAAAAGGGGGAGATTGTAAGTGCATCTAGTGCCACCCCTAGTTGGTTTTGGAGTATTGACGGCAAACCTAGTTGAGGGACTAATGTGTTTGTGAGAATTGCAGGAAAACACATGTAGAAGTCCCTCATTGATTCGGTTTTACTACCAGAGATGACCCCTAAAAATGTATGAAGACATTGAAGACAAAGGTGGTATATGAAGATATTCACATTGAAGACTATGACAAAAGAAGACACATTATGAAGCTTATGGAACTCGAAGACTTAGATCTTTCGTAGTTCTTTTTCTTCTGTGTTGAGTCATATGAACCACCGTACTGTTAAGTGGGGTCCAGGAGAACCAGTCAGAATGATTGAAGTGATGCCTAAATCAAAAACCTATGTCTTCGAGTGAAGACAATGAGAGCGAATCTTGTCCAGAGCCGGACAAGTCAGCTTTGCTTGTAGCCCAAGTAAAGTTGCCATGAGAGTTCGAAATCTGACCGTTGAGACACGTGTCAATTCCTTATTGACCCAGGGTCATTTCGGACAAATCAGGTCGGGTTGCCAAGTGGCTATAAATAGCCCACCCCCACAACCATAAATGGTTGGCTGCTCAGATTTCAGTGCACGGCTTTTGTCGTTTGAGAGCAACCCACCTCGAAGCCTTTGAGAGAAAAATTTCTAGTGAGGAGAAAAGCCCTAACCACCCAGAGCCAGAGTAAATTGGGCATCACTTAAGTCTTCGTGTCTGTGTGATCTGAAGACTTATTACACTTGAGGACTGTGAATCCTCCAGACGGTTAGGCGTCGCGTTCAGAGCATCCAAGAGACATTGTGGATTGCCAGTGAACGAAGTTTGTGAAGGTTTGGGAGTCTACCTTGAAGACTTACCAGAGTGATTGGGCGAGGACTAAGTGACCTTAGCTCAAGGAGAATACGGTGAGGACTTGGTGTCCTGAACTGTGTGTTCAGGACTGGGTGTCCGGGACTGTGTGTCCTAAGGTTTAAATACCTAGCCGCTCCAACCAGACGTACAGTTGTCACAGCAACTGGAACTGGTCCAACATATCATTGTCTTCAACAAGTCACTGGTTTCATCTTCACTTCCTTTTCTTACTGTTACTCATTGTGAAGCCATTGCATGCTTGCTTTATCTTTTGTCTTCACAACGTGAATGTATGATCTGTTTGGCTTCATAACTTCTTCCTACCTGATCCTTATTACACCGAAGCTGTTTGTCATTGAGCTTTCACTCTATTGAATACATGACCATGGCTGGCCTAGTGTAATCTAACTTCCGCTGCATAGTAATAGGCATAATCTTTGCTGTTTGTCTTCATAACTCTCATGTTTTGAAGACTTTCATAAAAATCGCCTATTCACCCCCCCCTCTAGTCGATATAACGCACTTTTAGTGTGAAGCGGAGTACATACCTTCTTCGGAAGTAGCAAATGAAGGAGTCTGGATGAAGGAGTTCATATCCGATCTAGGTGTCATACCTAGTGCATCGGGTCCAATGAAAAACTTTTGTGACAATACTGGTGCAATTGCCTTGGCAAAGGAATCCAGATTTCACAAGAGAACCAAGCACATCAAGAGACGCTTCAATTCCATCCGCGATCAAGTCAAGGAGGGAGACATAGAGATTTGCGAAATACATACGGATCTGAATGTTGCAAACCCGTTGACTAAGCCTCTCTCACGAGCAAAACATGATCAACACCAAGACTCCATGGGTGTTAGAATCATTACAATGTAATCTAGATTATTGACTCTAGTGAAAGTGGGAGACTGAAGGAAATATGCCCTAGAGGCAATAATAAAGTTGTTATTTATATTTCCTTATATCATGATAAGTGTTTATTATTCATTCTAGAATTGTATTAACCGGAAACTTAGTACATGTGTGAATACATAGACAAACAGAGTGTCATTAGTATGCCTCTACTTGACTAGCTCATTGAATCAATGATGGTTATGTTTCCTGACCGTAGACATGCGTTGTCATTTGATTAACGGGATCACGTCATGAGAGAATGATGTGATTGACTTGACCCATCCGTTATCTTAGCACGATGATCTTTTAGTTTGTTGCTCTTGGTTTCTCCATAACTTATAGATGTTCATATGACTATGAGATCATGCAACTCCCGAATACCGGAGGAACACTTAGTGTGCTATCAAACGTCACAGCATAACTGGGTGACTATAAATATGCTCTACAGGTGTCTCCGATGGTGTTTGTTGAGTTGGCATAGATCGAGATTAGGATTTGTCACTCCGAGTATCGGTGAGGTATCTCTGGGCCCTCTCGGTAATGCACATCACTATAAGCCTTGCAAGCAATGTGACTAATGAGTTAGTTGCGGGATGATGCATTACGGAACGAGTAAAGAGACTTGCCGGTAATGAGATTGAACTAGGTATTGAGATACCGACGATCGAATCTCGGGCAAGTAACATACCGATGACAAAGGGAACAACGTATGTTGTTGTGCGGTTTGACCGATAAAGATTTTTGTAGAATATGTAGGAACCAATATGAGCATCCAGGTTCCGCTATTGGTTATTGACCGGAGATGAGTCTCGGTCATGTCTACATAGTTCTCGAACCCGTAGGGTCCGCACGCTTAACGTTCGGTGACGATCGGTATTACGAGTTTATGTGTTTTGATGTATCGAAGGTAGTTAGGAGTCCCGGATATGATCACAGACATGACGAGGAGTCTCGAAATGGTCGAGACATAAAGATCGATATATTGGAAGCCGATGTTTGGACATCGGAATGGTTCTGGATGAGTTCGGGCATTTTCAGGAGTACCAGGAGGTTACCGGAACCCCCCGGGGAGTATATGGGCCTTATTGTGCCTTAGTGGAAAAGAGGAGAGGAAAGGAAAAGGTAGGAGGTGCGCCCCCTGGCCCAATCCGAATTGGGAAGGGGCCGCCCCCCCTTTCCTTTCCCCTCTCCTCCCCTTCCTTCTCTCCTACTCCTACTACTTGGAAGGGGGGAATCCTACTCCCGGTAGGAGTAGGACTCCCCTAGGGCGCGCCATAGAGGGCCGGCCCTCCCCCCTCCTCCACTCCTTTATATACGAGGGAGGGGGGCACCCCATAGACACACAAGTTGATCATTGATCTCTTAGCCATGTACGATGCCCCCTCCACCATAATCCACCTCTATTATATCGTAGCGGTGCTTAGGCGAAGCCCTGTTCCGGTAGCATCATCATCACAGTCATCACGCCGTCGTGCTGACGAAGCTCTCCCTCGACACTCTGCTGGATCGTGAATTCGTGGGACGTCACCGAGCTGAACGTGTGCAGATCGCGGAGGTGCCGTACTTTCGGTAGTAGGATCGGTCGGATCATGAAGACGTACGACTACATCAACCGCGTTGTCATAACGCTTCCGCTTATGGTCTACCGGGTACGTAGACAATACTCTCCCCTCTCATTGCTATACATCACAATAATCTTGCGTGTGCGTAGAAAATATTTTGAAATTACTGCGTTCCCCAACACCTTCACGTGTGGTAAAATTGAATGGACCCTCCCAAAACCATGGCATGATCCTGGACCGTCTAACTGCTAGCACACGAGATGTTTCTTTGAGGCATCAATCAAGTTCATCATTGGGAATGGAGCCACCATTTTTTGGAAAGATCCATGGCTTCTTGAGACTAGCTTCACTACATCGGTGCCAAATGTTTTTATGAGCCATGCCAATCAAATTCTAATGATCTAGGATGACACTCCAAGTAGCAACTGGCTTTGCTATTTGAAGCTCAATCTAGGATGACATATGCGAACAATTTTTAAATAATGCATAAAAAATTTAGTAATCATGGAACATGTTTAACAACATATTATATATAATTCATTTATCTTTTTGTAAACGGAGTAAACAACTTGACTACTTTTCATACGCGATATTTTTATTACTTTATTTTCATTTACCATTTTCCCATTTCTTTTCACATATTGTGTTTTGCATGTAGATTTTTTATGAATATGTAAATGGTTTTATAGAAAATGTATAATCATATGTTAATGACATGAAAATTTCCAGAGATCATGAAACATGTTTTATATATACTAGCAAAAGTTCTCGGGCGTTGCAAAGGGATAATAAAATGTGGTCTTCAAATTAAGTTTCAAATATTCGCACTCCATGTATATACACGTGTTTGAATTTTTGTGCACCAACCGGTGCGCATGCCAACGTAAGACACGTGCATTCTAACATGCTCACAATGATCGATGTTGGACTTGATCCTTGATGCACGTTTTTTTAGTACATCCTTGATGCATGTATGCAAGAAAAATAAAATGTTAGTCTCACGATGGTGAAAAACAGGTGGGCCCTATGACATACGATTGATTCGGAGGAAAACACTCATTCTTTTCACTTTTATGGGTGGTGGGGTGGTTAATTTACTTCAACTTTAGAGGTGGTTTCAATGACAGAAGAAAAATAATTCAGAGAAACAATTAATGAAGACATTTTTCCACTTACGGGTGGTATGGTGGGTAATTTACTTCAATTTTAGGGACAGTTCCGATGACATGCGAAAAAAACCAAAAAAACAATTAATGAAGAGTATTTTTCTTTCACCTACGGTTGGCATGGTGGGTAATTTACTTCAACTTTATGGGCAGCTTAGGGTAGATGGACGGACCAAAATATCGGCTAAACGCACCGTCCTTTATTTATTTATTTATTATCACTATATTATAATTATTATATTATTATAATATATGTATATTATTTTACTTTGAAAATGGTGAGACTAATTGTGAATTATTTTCCTATGCTCTATTTTCTCTCTCTGAGTTTTCCATTGGCTTTTCCCATTCTATTCACATATTTGTTTTGCATGCTCATTTGTATGACAAATGTGAGCAACTTAAAAAAAATACATTTACATGTATTATTGATGTACACATGCATTTTCAGAGATAATGGAACATTTTTATTATAAAATATATATTTATATACATCACATTTCTGTGACAACATTTTCGTTGACCTACATGACTTTTTTATAGAATTGTTTTGCTATTTCTTGCAATCTTGGGAACAATTATGTTGAGTTGTGTGAACATGACCATTTTTTGCCACGTCATGAACATATATTTTTAACCATTCGGCCCGGATGATGAGTATCTCAAAAATAATGAACATCTATTTTTAATGTTCACGTGTGCATGGAAATATGGAGGTTGTAGAAATATGAGTAGAAAAACAACTTTTGAAAGGACCCATGCACATATTTAAAGCAAAAAAAGGACTCCCTTGTTGGTAATTAATTGTTCTTCACCATGATTTTGTTTTGGTTCACGAACTACACAAATAAATTGTTCTTTTCTTCACAAGAAAGTAATTGTTTCCAATAATTATTGATTAAAAAATCAACATTTTTCTATGAATGGTTTGTTCCTCTCTACAAACAAATTTTAGATCATCCACAACAATTACTTGTTTCTGCACATGAACTATTTTTTCAGAAACATACATGAAAAAAACATGACTGACACAGAAAGAGAATAGGGACACAACAGAACAGACGCCAGAAAAAAACCTTGGGAAGAAAACAAAACACAAATGAAAAAAAAACATACATTGACTGATTTCAAACCACAGGGGAAGGGTATGCGAGCGACATGTCGGTATTATTCGCTGCAAGCGATGCATAGGGGTACCCGTAAATTGGGTGTGTTCTTGCTATGCCCATGATTATTAAGTGGTATAACCAACCACATGGTCTTTGCTAGGCTAGACTGAGCAATGCAAGCAACCAACACCAAGTTTAGAATTGTGGTGATATTGGTGCATCCTAACAAATATGCATTGATACAACCGTACAACCATTCTTATATTTTTTTCCCGATATAAAGAGCGTTTTTATTAACTTAAAATGTAGCATCAAGCGAATATAAAACATGATGAGCAACATCCGATCTCTGCATAGCTGAGATGTACACATCCGAAACCAACATTCTGACAAGCACTCTTATCTTGAAAACAAAAAATGTCGTGTGCAATTGCCCGATCATATCAGATAGGATATGGATGACGTCAAAGGACACGAGGAAAGAGCCATGGTTGAAGAATGGATACGCGTCGAGCAACCGAGATTTTGCCAATAATGACAATTCCCAAGTGACAAGAGGTGACAAGATGTGAACAGTGGCCAGTAGGAGTACCGGCCACATCAATCTGTACGCACTCTGCATGCAAGATTTACCAGTGCAAAAGGAGGGGCATCATTGGCCACTTTCCTTCATCCCATAGCACGTTTGCACACGTCCCAGCAATTAAATTTGCGGTTACCAAAGCGCGCATTTGCACCTCATGAATGTTCCCCTTTAAAATCCGGCGGCACAGCAGGCCATCTCCAGTTGCGGCTGCCATTTCCAATCCACATCCACACCGATGGAAAGCTTCAGGTCCTATGGAGAAGAAGGGGACGGCTGCTACTACTTCCAGAACTTGAAGCTTAATGAAGAGGACCACTGCTTCCTGGATTTCAGGTAGGTATCACTATTCAGCCCCTGCACTGCGGCTGTGCAGCGTCTACTCTTCTTGTAGTTTCTTGTGCTGCTACATTACTGCATCACAATCCTTGGCATAAATTCCATCCTATGGATACTGGTTTGCTTGTTTGCGAGATGAACTTTTTTCCTCCTTTTTTTGGAACTTCGATGAACTAGTACTTTTGTGCACTAGCAAGACAGCTTTCTTGAAGCTTTTGATCCAGGAATCGTTCTATGTTTTGCATGTACTTGCTTCGACAATGGAGTTTTGAGTACTTACTAGAGATCTCACTCTTCTACCCCACTCATCGTCTCTGTGATACCAGTACTTCTAGTACTACTACTGCCACTCAGAGCTGCCCCTTGCAAGGTACTACAAAAATCTTTGCACAAAGCATCATATCATCATCAATCAAATATGAGTAGAAGTTTGCAGACTTCAAAGTTCCTATCTATCATTGCAGACGAGTATGATGCCACCCTGTTCGAAGGCGATATCCTGAGCTTTTGGCCTGCCTTGGAAGAACGAGCTCATCTCAAGGAAGTGAAGCAGGAGCCGGACGGTGACGCCGCGGAGAAGAAGCACGACGGCTCGGAGGAAGCACTCTTCTCCTCCACCTCCACCCAGCATCTCTGCACTAGCACCACTACTGCACAGAGCTTCTTCTCGCAAGGTACCTGCAACAAGTCTTTGCACGGCGCATCATCATCGCGCATAGAAAGTTCGTTGGTTTCACGTTTTTTTTTCTGTCAATGTAGACCAGCAGGAGTTTGAAGCCCGCTTGGAAGTTCATATCATGAGCCTTTTGGCAGCCTTGGAAGGAGAACATCACGGCGGGGAGAAGGAACTGAAGGGCGAGGTGGGCCGCGACGCCGGGGAGAAGAAGCGCGATGGACCAGAGGAGAAGCCACTGCTGTCGTTCCAGCAGGTGTCGCGGTGCTTCTGCATGCCGATCAAGCAGGCGGCGGAGGAGCTCAATGTTGGGCTGACGCTCCTGAAGAGGCAGTGCCGGGAGCTCGGGATCCCGCGGTGGCCGCACCGAAAGTTGAAGAGCCTGGAGACGCTCATCAAGAATGCTCAGGTGTTTTTGCTAATTTCCATATCCTTTTCGTCTGGAATTTCCCATCTCCTAAATTTTAAATTGATTTTAGTCCATTTCTTCGCAAGTGGTTGGCACCCTCTTTTTTTCTTAGTTCCAGCATTTGAATTTGGGAAACCGGTGAGCAGGAATTGTTCATGTGCTGCAGGAGCTAGGGAAGCCTATGATTGAAGTGGAGATGCTGCAACGGAAGAAGAAGCTGATCGAGGAGAGGCCTGGGCACATTGAGCTGGATGAGGAGACGAAGGTGCTGAGGCAGGCATGCTTCAAGGAGAAGTTCAAGAGGAGAAGGCTCATGGCAATGGAGCGGTAATTCAAGATGGATATGCTTGTTCCATGGGAATTTTGTTGGTGGGTGAATCGCGGGTTTGATCAGGCCGGGTATTTTGCAGTTCTGATCAGGGGAATTTTGACTGATCAAATGTGCCATCCGTAGCGTAGTCTGACCAGCTTTCTTTATTTTGGGGGCCGGAGGAGGAAGTCTGTCTTGGTTAGCGTCTGAGCAAGACAGAAAGTAGATGTTTTTGCTGTAAATACTATCACTCGTCCTCTGGCTATCTTCTTAGGGCATCTTCAATAGTTTGTATGTTAGTTTGTTGGTAAAATATGCAATGTCATCAATCAACACCTTAACATACAATAATTCCAATAGGTTGTATCTAGTTTGCCCAATAGGATCTGAGATAATAAATGGGGTGCTCTCTCATTCTACATTGGAGCTTGTGCAATATGTGTTGGTTCATGTACATACAACCTTTCTCTTTTTTCTCATTTATTGTATGACACATCATCAAAAATCTTATGTAGCAAAGTCTACCAACAACTATCTTAGAGCATCTCCAATAGCATGTGTATGTTTGAATGTCTATATATTCATATAGACAATGGTCTAAAAAGATTCCCTCATATACACATCCAGTTTTGCATCAGAATGTCTATATACAGAGACCATGACAGGTGGGCCATCGCTAGGGAGAGGAAGAAATCATGACTACAGCTGAGTTTAGACAACGCCTTCACATTGTCCAGGCATGGACATTGTCGAGGCCAATTTAGAGGATGTGTATATTTGGACGATCATATAGACAAGCTGTTGGACGCCTGTTTTGAGCTCACGTCGTGAAAAACGAGTATAGACATCCATATAGACAAGCTATTGGAGATACTCTTACAACCATTGGAGATGCCCTTACTGATGGTTACAGTAGCTGTTTGTAGTTGGGACGTGCTAAATGCAAAGTACATCTTCGGACATTACTTGTCGTGCCAACGAAAGTGTTTTTCTTGTGAAATTTCATAACAGTCACCGGTACACGTACTCCTTCGGTGCTGGCGGTGGTGTGCTCCGTCGTTGGTGTTTTTTTTTACCACCCGGCCTGCGTCGATGGCTTTACTGTGGATTGCAGTGGCTACCGAAAGGTCTTCATGAGGGTTTCTCTCTCCAAAATCTGATGATTGATCACCCCAAAAAACAAACCGACCCAGCAAGAAAATGTATGTGTAGGCCCTCTCAACTCAACCCTGACGAGTACGCAAACTTGGTGCTTCCATAGAAATGGCTGTCCAAATCCATTCTGACAAAATAAAATAACAGGCTCCTACTTTTTTTTGAAACATTTTCGGTTGTTTTGGAAGATGAGGAGGGAATTGTTAGAGCGGACATTCTCTTTAGAAGAGCAAAATTCAAATATAGCATTGAACAAGTAGGCGTAACGGTCTTCGACTGTGAGATGCAAACTATGGACGGCGGCTTGATGTAGAGGGATGGTTGAGCAGCGATGGCGGTCGCACATCGCGTGTAGTTGCTGGAATCACGGAAAAAGTGGTGGCGATAACACATGTGAGACTTCGATGGTGCTGCTATTCGAGCACCCGGTCTCTAGCTCCGGGATGAAAGCAAAGGTCTGTCCAAGTTGGTTATACCTGGCATGACGATGTTTCTACGTCGTTACCTTGTTAAAGGCATTGCTCGGATATCCTTGGACTGTTCTTCAAGGTGAAAACCTAGATTTTGGCCGTGGGTGGTTGGATCCGATGACGGCGACGATTGAGCGTCATTCCTTTCCTAAAGGTGTTGATGTTGAAGAACATCGTGATGTCAAAAGATGGTTGAGGCGGATACTAAAATGGTTGAGGCGGATACGGTCATTGTTGTAGCCTGTCAACTGTAGATCATATCTCTTTGGCCTTTTCTTTTTTCCTCGCCTACGCATATATAGCTTTGGTTTTATATAACTTTGCTATTGCCGGCGTGTTTTGTGTGTGTGCCTTGATGTTGGCTTTGTGCATCCTACATATGGCCGGGTGTCTGTCCATTGTGTTTGTAACTTTTTTTCGGCAAAACATCCAATATATTTATTTTTAATCATGTCAGTACAATGAACATCAGAAATAATAAAAATTACACCCAGATCCGTAGACTATCTAGCGACGATTACAAGCACTGAAGCGAGCCGAAGGTGCGCCACCATCATCGCCTCTCCCTTACAGGAGTATGGCAGAACTTGTTGTAGTAGACAGCCGGGAAGTCGTCGTGCTAAGGCCCCATAGGATCAGTGCAACAGAACAACAACCGCAACTGATAAAGTGTAGCGTAGATCAAAAGAATCCAACCTGCAGACACACGAAGGTAGACGAACGACGAGCAGATCTGAGCAAATCCATCAAGGACGGATCTGTCGAAGACACACCTCCTCAGGCACACCGACGATGCTAGAAGCACCATCGGAACAGAGGCTATGCGGGTAGAACACCTTATTCCATCTTTAGGGAGTTGCCGTCGTCTCGCCCTCCTGAATAGGACATAGACCCTAACAAATCTTGAAGGCACATCTAAAAGTGGAGCCCTCTCATCGGCAAAGGCGGGGATCCACTGCACCCCATGACCCTAATGCCACCGGAGACGAAGCGGACCGGCGGCGGAGCCAAATGCGAGGCAGAGGAACCCTAATTAGGAAGGATGCAGCTGTGTAAGATGTCTTTGATTGTGTTTGTATCATCTTGATGCTTTATTTTGAGACAATAAAATACGTCTTTGTATCATATTGATGCACATGATGAAGTTGTGTGCCGTTGCTTGGTAAGGGAAATGCTCCATGTTAGACAGGAGGATAGAATTCTCGATTTTATCCTGGACGTGAAGAAAAATAAATCTAATTCGGTACCGTCGAAATCCAATCTATTATTATCGTAAACTACCAAATGTGGATTTTAGAGTAGAAAATTGGTTTAGCAGTGGGATCGGCCTGCGGCTGCACGGCGGAAAGCCGAGGCACTGGACGCGGGCAGGCCTGGTGTGGCAGCAGTCAGCAAGGCCCAACAATTTGAAGCGTGCGCGAGGTGGCTAGGCTGAGGCCCGAGGCCCAGGCCGGGAGTCGCAGCGAGGCAATAGACTGAACGGCAAGCTGGCTGGATGCGGTTGCCTAAAAAAATCTGGCTTTTTTTTGGGCAATCTCGCAGAGAGTCGCTACCGTTGTTGGAAAAAAACTAGAAGTTGCTAGGTCAACACGTGTGCAAAGGAGTGTTCTGGCATGGATCAAAACGATTTGATTCTTTTCTGCTAGGTGCACAGAGAAGCTAATAGATTATGGACCCCAATAGCCAAAGGACGTCAGCTGGGGGAGCTCCCACGCAGCGACTATTTATCGCATTAAGCGATACAGTTGCCAGCTCTCGCTGAAGGTTTGCATGTTGTATTGGGCCAGCCCATTCGCAAGCCGAAATGGGAGATGTGGGAATCGATCCCTGGTCTCAAAGAAGAAAGAAGCTAGCCACTGCGCTAGGCCCCGTCCGCGGTAGATAAAAGCGGCGCGCCCTACTTAAGGATTCAAGCCGGTTTTCTTTGTTTCTTTTTGCCTTTTTGTTTTCTTTTGTTTTTTTTCTTTTTTCTTCTCTATTTTTCTTTCTTTCTTTGTATTATTTTTTTGTTTTTTGTCATTTTTTGTATTTTTTGTATTTTTTGTATATGTTAGCAATATTTTTCAAATACACCTCTAACATTCCTTCTTCATTTTTTGTTTTTATTTTGTATAGGTAATAGCTATCATCTTTCACTCTACATTTTCTTATATGTCAAAAATATTTTTTTAATAAGTGATCAATAATTTTTTGTATACATGTTCAACATTGTCCGAACGCTTGTTCAATATATTTTTAAATACTTGTTCAACATTTTAATACTTATTCAAAATTTTTCAAATAGTCGTTCAATACTTTTTATTACTTATTCAACATTTTCAAATACTCGTTCAACATTTTTAATACTTACTCAACATTTTCCAAAAACTTGTATAACATTTTTAGTATACTTGTTCAACAATTCTCAATACCTAGTCAACATTTGTCAAATACTTGTTAAATACTTTTAATACTTATTCAACATTTTCAAATACTTATTCAACATTTTTAAAATACTTGTTCAACAGTTTTTAATAGTTATTCAACATTTTTTCAATAATCTTTCAACATTTTTAAGGCTTATTGAATATTTTCTGTGTTTGTTAACCGTTATTATTTCAAGAAAAACATGGAAAACCGAGTAAAAAGAAAATACACAAAAAATCATGTTGAATTAGACGAGTAAAAATGAAGAAAAAGAAAAAGAAAGTAAAAACAGGGAAAGGAAGTAAACATGGTAAAACCAGGCTCATTTTTCTTCTAGTAGGCCGCGCTCTCTATAGTGTACAATAAGTCGAGTTTGTCGCAGTGACTAGCAGTGCTGGAAAGCAACTACTCGATCCCAGGATTGATCCCCAGCTAGCTCCATTTTTACCTCTGTTTTTTCAGGATATATTCGCCACAATGGGCTGGCCCGATATGTAGCGCTCGACGCGAGAATCCCCTCTCGTCTCGCTTAATGCGAGGAATAGGAGCGCCCGAGCTCCCAGCGAACTATGTCTTCGCTAGGGATTGGTTCGCTCCCACCCCGTTCCCCAACGACTTTTTTTAAGAACTACCATGCGTTTTATTTATTCTACAAAGTCTGCGATCTCCTCAGCGATCACCCTCAAGATACAATATGGTGGGGATTCAGCCCACACATTACATAAACGATTAATTACCCCTTCCCTAGTTCCCCTAAAAAATAACTTACCCCTTCCCTAGCTAGTAGATGGGCAGCAGAATTATCTGTCCAGGTCACCTTTGCTGCCTCCCGCGAGCGCAACAGAGCTTTTACGTCCTCCACCACCGGTCCAGCGGCCGACATGTTTAGCATGGCCAGCACGAACTTGCAATCAAGCTCTAAATGGATTTTCTGAATATCCATCTGAACTGCAAGATGAGCTACACCCCTGCAAGCTAGGAGTTCCGCCGTTTCCGGATTATTAATCGATGGGAAAAAAGAACATACACTCCCCCGGAAGGCACCATGGTGATCTCTGAACACCACACCCCCACCTGCATTATCGCCAACTTTAGTTGTAGCACCGTCAACATTACCTTTATCCACCCTTGATCCGGCGCCCTCCATTTCTGAATTTCCTGCGCGGCTTTTGGTTCAAAATAAAGTGGCTACAAACATCTCATATATCAAACCAATGGAGAACCAACCTATAGTTGGATGGTTAGAGGGACTGTGGTATCCCCAGCCCATCAGGGTTTAAGTCCTGGTGCTTGCATTTATTCCTTAATTTTCCGCGATGCGCATTCAGTGGGAGGAGACGTTCCCATCGACGATGAGGTGCCTACGGTGACTTCGTATATTTCAAGATGATATACCGGCTCTGTCTTTCGGAGGTGCTCATAGGGGTAGGGTATGCGTTCATAGAGATGATAGAATTGCCATGTCATTAATAATAAAATTACCGTGATAGATAAGAAATGTCATTCTCTTAATAATAAAAATGAGATGCTCAATAAAAATGTCATCATACAAAAATAAAATAAAATTTTCATGCTATGTATTTTCGTTGTCAAAACAAACATCGCACACACTAAGAAATAGTTGTGATTCAAAAATTAAATTTGACATCCTGTTAATAATAAATTTATCATACTCTTAATAATAAAAAAGCATGCTCCTAATAATAAAAAATTCATGCTCTAATAATAAAAATGTCATGCTCTTAATAACAAAATTGCCTTGATACAAAAATTAAAAAATGTCATGCTATGCATTTTCTTTGTCAGAACAAACAATAACACGAAAAGATTGCAATGCCACTAAAAATAATTTTACCATCCTATAGGAATTTTTCTATGCATGGTGGTAGCTAAGCACGCATCGTGGCAACTACGCACCCTTTGGCATAAGTGCCTTTTTAGATATATGAGGCATCGGTTTTTTATGGCATTGATACAAATGCCTTTTCGTTGTATAGAAATGGTTTTTTCTCACTTCTCTTTGTCCTTTTGCTTGTCATTCTGGCACAACTTTCTTTTCATCTATCTATCTATCTATCTATCTATCTATCTATCTATTATATACTTAAAACGATAGAAAAGAAACGGCAAAGATTAACCGCTGAAAAGTTAAGAAATATGAACGGCCTAGATTAACGCAGCTTCCGTTAGGAAAAAAGGAAACCAAGCAACGCAGCACATGAATTGGAATTATGCAAAGTCCAACCGGAAGTAATATATCAATTCATTATCTTAACCAACCAACCAACAATCGAGCTGTTACGGAGACATCAGCAATTTTAAAAAGTACACGGCTGGAAACGTGTCTAGCATCGACACACATGCAATTTGGAAAGAAAACGCTCTCCGCCGTACATAGGAGCTCTTTCGGAAATATTCCATGTATTCTAGGTTAAATACCAAGCCGGCCGACCGGACGGAAAGGCTCTCTCGCGTTCACGCATGGCTTAGCTGACATGTCCTTCCCTTCCCTTTTCAAAAGAAAAAAATTGCATCAGTTATACACAAGCCAAAAAGTACAATGACATGCACATATATAGGCAACGGACATAACTTGCCGGCAAGAGAGGCCGGGCTCCGATGATGATGAGCCGAACAACACGATAGGTTATAAGTGACGGCCCATGAAGGCTATGTGGTTGCTGCAATCGATGGCGAGTTGTGGCAACTCCAATCACAGACATAGCATGGCGGCAACAAGGTTGGTTTCGATTAGTTTTTGATCACATCGCGTCAACTTGAGTTTAGAGTCCAAATCAATCGCCCAATATATCAGCTCTCTTTGAACCATATAAGACGTGATTGGAGCTGCCCCTTCTGATCCACCCGGTGTCAATTTCAAACTGCAAGTTGTGCACGACGGACAAGTTGTATATGTACAACAGTCCAGGGTTGATGTGTCTGGCTTACAACAACGGCATGCCTTGGAGAAGTGTGCTGTAGAAACCATAGGCACCATCGGGAATTCGAAGATGGAAGCAGATCTGGCTTTTTTAGATATATGAGGCATCAGTTTTTTATGGCATTGATACAAATTCCTTTTCGTTGTATAGAAATGGTTTTTTTTCTCACTTCTCTTTGTCCTTTTGCTTGTCATTTTGGCACAACTTTCTTTTCATCTATCTATCTATCTATCTATCTATTATATACTTAAAACGATAGAAAAGGAACAACAAAGATTAACCGCTAAAAGGTTAAGAAATATGAAAGGCCTAGATTAACGCAGCTCCCCTTACGAAAAAAGGAAACCAGGCAACACAGCACATGAATTGGAATTATGCAAAGTCCAACCGGAAGTAATATATCAATTCATTATCTTAACCAACCAACCAACAATCGAGCTGTTACGGAGATATCAACAATTTTAAAAGGTACACGGCTAAAAACGTGTCCAGCATCAACACGCACATGCAATTTGGAAAGAAAACGCTCTCGCCATACATAGGAGCTCTTTCAGAAATATTCCATGTATTCTAGGTTAAATACCAAGCCGGCCGGCCGGACGAAAAGGCTCTCTCGCGTTCACGCATGGCTTAGCTGACATGTCCTTCCCTTCCCTTTCCAAAAGAAAAAAGATTGCATCAGTTATACACAAGCCAAAAAGTACAATGACATGCACATATATATACAGCAGTGATATGTCTATTTTGCATCATGCTTTTATATCGATATTTATTGTATTATGGGTTGTTATTACACATTATGTCACAATACTTATGCCTATTCTCTCTTATTTTACAAGGCTTATATAAAGAGGGAGAATGCCGGCAGCTGGGATTCTGGGCTGGAAAATGAGCAAATATTAGAGACCTATTCTACACAGCTCCAAAAGTCCTGAAACTTCACGGAAGTCATTTTCAGAATATATAAAAAATACTGAGCGCAAGAAGTTCACCAGGGGGAGGCCACTCACCAGCCACGAGGGTGGGGGGCGCGCCCTACCCCCTGGGCGCGCCCCCTACCTCGTGGCCCCCCTGGTAGCCCTCCGATGCCCATCTTCTGCTATATAGAGTCTTTCATTGAGAAAAAAATCATAAGCAAGCTTTCAGGACGAGACTGCCGCCACGAGGCGGAATCTTGGCGGAACCAATCTAGGGCTCCGGCGGAGCTGTTCTGCCGGAGACACTTCCCTCCGGGAGGGGGAAATCATCGCCATCGTCATCACCAACACTCCTCTCATCGGGAGGGGCCAATCTCCATCAACATCTTCACCAGCACCATCTCCTCTCAAACCCTAGCTCATCTCTTGTATCCAATTCTTATCTCTAAGTCTGGGATTGGTACCGATAGGTTGCTAGTAGTGTTGATTACTCCTTGTAGTTGATGCTAGCCGGTTTATTTGGTGGAAGATCATATGTTCAGATCCTATATGCATATTAATACCCTTCTGATTATGAACATGAATATGCTTTGTGAGTAGTTCCGCTTGTTTCTGAGGACATGGGTGAAGTCTTGCTATTAGTAGTCATGTGAATTTGGTATTCGTTTGATATTTTGATGAGATGTGTGTTGTCTCTCCTCTAGTGGTGTTATGTGAACATCGACTACATGACACTTCACCATTATTTGGGCCTAGAGGAAGGCATTGGGAAGTAATAAGTAGATGATGGGTTGCTAGAGTGACAAAAGCTTAAACCCTAGTTTATGCGTTGCTTCATAAGGGGCTGATTTGGATCCATATGTTTCATGCTATGGTTAGGTTTACCTTAATACTTCTTTTGTAGTTGCGGATGCTTGCAATAGGAGTTAATCATAAGTGGGATGCTTGTCCAAGTAAGGACAGCACCCAAGCACCGGTCCACCCACATATCAAATTATCAAAGTACCGAACGCGAATCATATAAACGTGATGAAAACTAGCTTGGCGATAATTCCCATGTGTCCTCGGGAGCGTTTTCTTCTATATAAGAGCTTTTCCAGGCTTGCCCTTTGCTACAAAAAGGATTGGGCCACCTTGCTACATTTTATTTACTTTTGTTACTTGTTGCTCGTTACAAATTATCTTATCACAAAACTATCTATTACCTATAATTTTAGTGCTTGCAGAGAATACCTTACTGAAAATCGCTTATCATTTCCTTCTGCTCCTCATTGGGTTCGACACTCTTACTTATCAAAAGGAATATGATAGATCCCCTATACTTGTGGGTCATCAAGACTCTTTTTTGGCGCCGTTGTCGGGGAGTGAAGCGCCTTTGGTAGGTGGAATTTGGTAAGGAAAAACTTATATAGTGTGCTGAAATTTACTGTCACTTGTTACTATGGAAAGTAATCCTTTGAGGGGCTTGTTCGGGGTATCTTCACCTCGACCAGTAGAGCAAAGAGTTGCTCCTCAACCTACTCAACCTATTGAAAATGAAAATTTCTACTTTGAAATTCCTTCGGGTATGATAGAAAAACTGCTAGCTAATCCTTTTGCAGGAGATGGAACATTACATCCTGATGAGCACCTAATATATGTGGATGAAGTTTGTGGATTATTTAAGCTTGCAGGTATGCCTGATGATGTTATCAAGAAGAAGGTCTTCCCTTTATCTTTGAAGGGATATGCATTGACATGGTATAGGCTATGTGATGATATGGGATCATAGAACTACAAACGATTGAAATTGGAATTTCATCAGAAGTTTTATCCTATGCATCTTGTTCATCGTGATCGTAATTATATATATATAATTTTTGGCCTCGCGAAGGAGAAAGCATCGCTCAAGCTTGGGGGAGGCTTAAATCAATGTTATATTCATGCCCCAATCATGAGCTCTCAAGAGAAATGATTATTCAAAAAAATTATGCTCGGCTTTCTGATAACAATCGTACCATGCTCGATACTTCTTGTGCTGGCTCTTTTATGATGAAGACTATTGAATTCAAATGGGATTTATTGGAAAGAATTAAACGCAACTCTGAAGATTGGGATCTCAACGAAGGTAAGGAGTCAGGTGTGACACCTAAGTTTGATTGTGTTAAATCTTTTATGGATACCGATGTTTTCCGTAAATTTAGCACTAAATATGGACTTGACTCTGAGATAGTAGCTTCTTTCTGTGAATCTTTTGCTACTCATGTTGATCTCCCTAAGGAGAAGTGGTTTAAATATCATCCTCTCATAGAAGTAAAAGTAGCTGCATCTATTAAAGTTGAAGAAAAGACTATCACTTATAATGATCCTATTATTCCTACTGCTTATGTTGAGAAACCACCTTTTCCTGTTAGGATAAAAGATCATGCTAAAGCTTCAACTGTGGTTCGTAAAAGCAATATTAGAACCTATACACCTCCTGAGAAAGTTAAAGTTGAACCTAATATTGCTGTTTTTAAGGATCTCTTGGCTGATAATATTGATGGGCATGTTATTTATTTCTGTGATGAAACTGCTAGAATTGCTAAACCTTGTGCTAAAGATAAACATAGACCTGTGGTAGGCATGCCTGTTATTTCCGTTAAAATAGGAGATCATTGTTATCATGGCTTGTGTGATATGGGTGCTAGTGCTAGTGCATTACCTATTGACTTATACAAAGAAATTATGCATGATATTGCACCTGCTGAGTTAGAAGATATTGATGTCACAATTAAACTTGCCAATAGAGATACTATTTTACCAATTGGGATTGTTAGAGATGTTGAAGTATTGTGTGGGAAAACTAAATATCCTACTGATTTTCTTGTTCTTGGTTCCCCACAAGATAGCTTTTGTCCCATTATATTTGGTAGACCCTTCTTAAACACTGTTAATGCTAGGATAGACTGCGAAAAGGATGTTATTACTATTGGTTTAGGTGATATGTCTCATGAGTTCAACTTTTCTAAATTTCGTAGACAACACCGTGAAGAGGAATTGCCTAGTAAAGATGAAATTATTGGTCTTGCTTCTATTGTCGTACCTCCTAGTGATCTTTTAGAACAATATTTGCTAGACCATGAAAATGATATGTTTATGAATGAAAGAAGGGAAATAGATGAAGTGTTCTTTAAACATGGACCTATTCTGAAACACAACTTGCCTGTTGAAATCTTAGGGGATCCTCCTCCACCCAAGGGTGATCCCGTGTTTGAGCTTAAACCATTGCCTGATACTCTTAAATATGCGTGTCTTGATGAAAAGAAGATATACCATGTTATTATTAGTGCTAACCTTTCAGAGAAGGAGGAAGAAAAATTATTGAAAACTCTAAAGAAGCACCGTGCTGCTATTGGATATACTCTTGATGATCTTAAGGGCATTAGTCCCACTCTATGTCAACACAAAATAAATTTGGAAAAAGATGCCAAACCAATTATTGATCACCAATGACGGCTGAATCCTAAGATGAAAGAAGTGGTACGAAAATAAATACTAAAGCTCCTTGAGGCAGGTATAATTTATCCCGTTGCTGATAGTTAGTGGGTAAGTCTTGTCCATTGTGTTCCTAAGAAGGGAGGTATTACTGTCGTTCCTAATGATAAAGATGAATTGATTCCACAAAGAATTATTACAGGTTATAGGATGGTAATTGATTTTCACAAATTAATTAAGGCTACTAAAAAAGATCATTACCCCTTACCTTTCATTGATCAAATGCTAGAAAGATTATCCAAACATACATTTTTGCTTTCTAGATGGTTATTCCGGTTTCTCTCAAATACCTGTGTCAGCTGATGATCAATCAAAGACCACTTTTACTTGCCCTTTCAATGCTTTTGCTTATAGACGTATGCCTTTTGTTTTATGTAATGCACCTGCTACCTTTCAAAGATGCATGATGGCTATATTCTCTGACTTTTGTGAAAAGATTTGTGAGGTTTTCATGGACGATTTCTCCGTTTATGGATCCTCTTTTGATGATTGCTTAAGCAACTTTGATCGAGTTTTGCAGAGATGTGAAGAAACAAACCTTGTCTTGAATTGGGAGAAGTGCCACTTTATGGTTAATGAAGGTATTGTCTTGGGGCATAAAATTTCTGAAAGGGGCATTGAAGTTGATAAAGCTAAAGTTGATGCTATTGAAAAGATGTCGTGTCCCAAGGACATCAAAGGTATAAGAAGTTTCCTTGGCCATGTCGGCTTTTATAGGAGGTTCATTAAGGACTTCTCAAAAATTTCTCGGCCTCTGACTAATTTATTACAAAAAGATATACCATTCGTCTTTGATGATGATTGTGTAGAAGCATTTGAAATACTTAAGAAAGCATTCATCTCTGCACCTATCGTTCAGCCACCTGATTGAAACTTACCTTTTGAAATTATGTGTGATGCTAGCGATTATGCTGTAGGTGATGTTCTAGGGTAAAGAGTTGATAAGAAATTAAATGTTATTCAATATGCTAGTAAACCTCTAGACAATGCCCAGAGAAATTATGCTACTACTGAAAAAGAATTCTTAGCAGTTGTATTTGCTTGTGATAAGTTCAGACCTTATATTGTTGATTCTAAAGTAACTATTCACACGGATCATGCTGCTATTAAATATCTTATGGAAAAGAAAGATGCTAAACCTAGACTTATTAGATGGGTTCTCTTGCTACAAGAATTTGATTTGCATATTATTGATAGAAAGGGAGCCGAGAACCCCGTTGCAGATAACTTGTCTAGGTTAGAAAATGTTCTTGATGACCCACTACCTATTGATGATAGCTTTCCTGATGAACAATTAAATGTCATAAATGCTTCTCATACTGCTCCATGGTATGCTGATTATGCTAATTACAATGTTTCTAAATTTATACCACCTAGTTTCACGTACCAGCAAAAGAAAAAGGTTTTCTATGATTTAAGACATTACTTTTGGGATGACCCACATCTCTATAAAAAAGGAGTAGATGGTGTTATTAGATGTTGTGAACCTAAGCATGAACATGAACATATCCTATGCAAGTGTCACTCCGAAGCTTATGGAGGACACTACGCTGGGGATAGAACTGCACATAAGGTATTGCAATCCAATTTTTATTGGCCTACTCTCTTCAAGGATGCCCGTAAGTTTGTCTTATCTTGTGATGAATGTCAAAGAATTGGTAATATTAGTAGACGTCAAGAAATGCCTATGAATTATTCACTTGTTATTGAACCATTTGATGTTTGGGGCTTTGATTATATGGGACCTTTTCCTGCCTCTAATGGATATACACATATTTTAGTTGTTGTTGATTACGTTACTAAGTGGGTATAAGCTATTCCAACTAGTAGTGCTGATCATAACACCTCTATTAAGATGCTTAAAGAAGTTATTTTTCCGAGGTTTGGGGTCCCTAGGTATTTAATGACTGATGGTGGTTCACATTTTATTCATGGCGCTTTCCGTAAAATGCTTGCTAAGTATGATGTTAATCATAGAATTGCATCTCCTTATCACCCACAGTCCAGTGGTCAAGTAGAATTGAGTACTAGAGAACTCAAATCAATTTTGCAAAATACTGTTAATAGATCTAGAAAGAATTGGTCCAAGAAACTTGATGATGCATTATGGGCCTATAGAACTGCATATAAAAATCCTATGGGTATGTCTCCGTATAAAATGGTTTATGGAAAAGCATGTCACTTACCTCTCGAACTAGAACATAAGGCATATTGGGCTATTAAAGAGCTCAACTATGATTTCAAACTTGCCGGTGAGAAGAGGTTATTTGACATTAGCTCACTTGATTAATGGAGAACCCAAGCCTATGAGAATGCCAAATTGTTTAAAGAAAAAGTTAAAAGATGGCATGACAAAAGGATACAAAAGCGTGAGTTTAATGTAGGTGATTATGTATTGCTATACAACTCTCATTTAAGATTTTTTGCAGGAAAACTTCTCTCTAAATGGGAAGGTCCTTACGTTATCGAGGAGGTCTATCGTTCCAATGCCATAAAAATCAACAACTTCGGAGGCACAAATCTGAAGGTGGTGAACGGTCAAAGAATCAAACATTATATCTCAGGCAATCCTATAAATGTTGAAACCAATGTTATTGAAACCGTAACCCCGGAGGAATACATAAGGAAAACTTTCCAAAACGTTTCAGACTCTAAAAAGGTATAGGTATGTGGTATGGTAAGTAAACCGACTCCAAAATAGTTCTAATGGCAATTTTTCTCCATTTTGGAATATTTAGAAAAATAGAAAAATAAGAAGCAGTCCGGGAAGGACACGAGGACTCCATGAGGGTGGAGGGCGCGCCCCTGCCTCGTGGGCACCTCGTGCGCTCTCCGGACTCCATTTTCTTGCACGTTACATATTTTGGTCGGTAAAAATTCATTATATAATCTCCCGAAGGTTTTGACTCATGTATCACGCAATTGTCCTGTGTTCTTGTTTCGAGCTATTTTTCTAACATATCTAGATCACGCGATGTTGAGGGACCAAGGAGGACCGGAAGCGTGGAGACAAGGCTCGAGGCAATGGAGCAACAAGTTTTCAAGTGCCAGGAGATGGTGGAGCGCAGACTCAACGCCAACCATATGATGATCGCGGAGTTCACCAACAACCACAAGCTGGATGCCAAGAACATTGGGGAGACCATCTTCAAGCTTCACGAGAAGATCGAGCACCTCCAAGCCCAAATCTATGACCCACAAAACCAAAACTGTGAGTATGAATATAGATTCAAAAGGATGAGTTTGGCTGCAGATTTGAGGATCCCGGAGACTTGTTCATCCTTCTATGATGGTGAGCCTATGCCTTGGAAGATGGACGACAAGCCTACTTCATCATCACCACCATCTTCTTCACCAACAAAGGAGACATAATCATATGGGTATGGGCACTCCCCTTGGCAACTGCCAAGCTTGGGGGAGGTGCCCCGGTATCGTATCACCATCACATCTCTATCTTTATCGTTTTTCTTAGTTCGATCCTTTTAGTAATATCTTGATCTAGTAGAATAAAGTTTTTGGTATGATCTAGTTTTGAGTTTTGCTTTATGATCCCTCTATGTAATTGAGTCCGTGAGCTATATAATAAAGATTAGTGTTGAGTCAAGGGCTTGATTATCTTGCTATGATCTTAAGTGAATAAAGAAAAAGAAAGAATAAAAAGAAATAAAAGAGATCATATGGATCTTATGGAGAGTAATGAGCTCACATATAAAGAGTATGATGAATAAAAGTTGTTGAGAGTTGACAAACATAGTTTTGGTCATCGTTGCAATTAATAGGAAGTAATAAAGAAAGAGAGGTCTTCACATATAAATACACTATCTTGGACATCTTTTATGATTGTGAGCAATCATTAAAATATGACATGCTAAAGAGTTGACATTGGACAAGAAAGACAACATAATGGGTTATGTTTTCTTACATCTGAGATAAATTATATTGTCATGGATCATCCAACATGATTGAGCTTGCCTTTCCCCCTCATGCTAGTCAAATTCTTTACACCAAGTAGAGATACTACTTGTGCTTCCAAATACCCTTAAACCCAGTTTTGCCATGAGAGTCCACCATATCTACCTATGGATTGAGTAAGATCCTTCAAGTAAGTTGTTATTGATGCAAGCAATAAAAATTGCTCTCTAAATATGTATGACTTATTAGTGTGGGAGAAAATAAGCTTTATATGATCTTGTGATATGGAAGAAATAAAAGCGATGGACTACATAATAAAGGTCCATATCACAAGTGGCAATATAAAGTGACGTTCTTTCGCATTAAGATTTTGTGCATCCAACCATAAAAGCGCATGACAACCTCTGCTTCCCTCTGCGAAGGGCCTATCTTTTACTTTTATCTCCTACCTTACATAAGAGTCATGGTGATCTTCACCTTTCCTTTTTACATTTTATCTTTTATCAAGCACAATATGTTGGAAAGATCCTAATATATATAGCTAATTGGATGTGAGTCTTCATGAACAATTATTGTTGACATTACCCTTGAGGTAAAACGTTGGGAGGCAAAACTATAAGCCCCTATCTTTCCCTGTGTCCGATTAAAACTTCATACCCATAAATATTGCGTGAGTGTTAGCAATTGTGAAAGACTAAAAGATGGTTGAGTATGTGGACTTGCTGAAAAGCTCTTATATTGACTCTTTCCTATGTTATGATAAATTGCAATTGCCTCAATGACTGAGATTAGAGTTTGTTGGTTCTCAATGAAGTTTATGATTCATACTTGAAACTGTGATTGAATTGTTACTTTAGCATAAGAGATCATATGATAATATATATATGTTACTGTTCTAAGAATGATCATGATGCCCTCATGTCCGTATTTTATTTTTATCGACACCTGTATCTCTAAACATGTGGACATATTTTTCGATTTCGGCTTTCGCTTGAGGACAAGTGAGGTCTAAGCTTGGGGGAGTTGATACGTCCATTTTGCATCATGCTTTTATATCGATATTTATTGCATTATGGGTTGTTATTACACATTATGTCACAATACTTATGCCTATTCTCTCTTATTTTACAAGGTTTACATAAAGAGGGAGAATGCCGACAACTGGGATTCTGGGCTGGAAAAGGAGCAAATATTAGAGACCTATTCTGCACAGCTCCAAAAGTCCTGAAACTTCAAGGAAGTTATTTCCAGAATATATAAAAAATACTGAGCGCAAGAAGTACCAGAGGGGGCCACTCACCAGCCACAAGGGTGGGGGGCGCGCCCTACCCGCCTGGGCGCACCCCCTGCCTCGTGGGCCCTTGGTGGCCCTCTGATGTCCATCTTCTACTATATGGAGTCTTTCATTGAGAAAAAAAATCATAAGCAAGCTTTTGGGACGAGACTCCGCCGCCACGAGGCGGAACCTTGGCGGAACCAATCTAGGGCTCCGGCGGAGCGGTTCTGCCGGGGACACTTCCCTCCGGGAGGGGGAAATCATCGCCATCGTCATAACCAACGCTCCTCTCATCGGGAGGGGGCCAATATCCATCAACATCTTCACCAGCACCATCTCCTCTCAAACCCTAGTTCATCTCTTATATCCAATTCTTGTCTCTAAGTCTGGGATTGGTACCTGTAGGTTGCTAGTAGTGTTTGGTTACTCCTTGTAGTTGATGCTAGCCGGTTTATTTGGTGGAAGATCATATGTTCAACTCCTATATGCATATTAATACCCCTCTGATTATGAACATGAATAAGCTTTGTGAGTAGTTATGTTTGTTCCTGAGGACATGGGAGAAGTCTTGCTATTAGTAGTCATGTGAATTTGGTATTCGTCTGATACTTTGATGAGATGTATGTTGTCTCTCCTCTAGTGGTGTTATGTGAACGTCGATTACATGACACTTCACCATTATTTGGGCCTAGAGGAAGGCATTGGGAAGTAATAAGTAGATGATGGGTTGCTAGAGTGATAGAAGCTTAAACCCTAGTTTATGCGTTGCTTCGTAAGGGGCTGATTTGGACCCATATGTTTCATGCTATGGTTAGGTTTACCTTAATACTTCTTTTGTAGTTGCGGATGCTTGCAATAGGAGTTAATCATAAGTGGGATGCTTGTCCAAGTAAGGACAACACCGAAGCACCGGTCCACCCACATATCAAATTATCAAAGTACTGAACGCGAATCATATGAACGTGATGAAAACTAGCTTGATGATAATTCCCATGTGTCCTCGGGAGCGCTTTCTTCTATATAAGAGTTTGTCCAGACTTGTCCTTTGCTACAAAAAGTATTGGGCCAGCTTGCTGCACTTTATTTTCTTTTGTTACATGTTGCTCGTTACAAATTATCTTATCACAAAACTATCTATTGCCTATAATTTCAGTGCTTGCAGAGAATACCTTGCTGAAAACCGCTTATCATTTCCTTCTGCTCCTTGTTGGGTTCGATACTCTTACTTATCAAAAGGACTACGATAGATCCCCTATACAAGTGGGTCATCAAGCAGACATAACTTGCCGGCAAGAGAGGTTGGGCTCCGATGACGATGAGCCGAACAACGCGATAGGTTATAAGTGACGGCCCCTGGAGGCTATGTGGTTGCTGCAATCGATGGCGAGTTGTGGCAACTCCAATCGCAGACATAGCATGGCAGCAACAAGGTTGGTTTCGATTAGTTTCTGATCACATCGCATCAACTCGAGTTTAGAGTCCAAATCAATCGCCCAATATATCAGCTCTCTTTAAACCATATAAGACGTGATTGGAGCTGCCCCTTCTGGTCCACCCGGTGTCAATTTCAGCCTGCAAGTTGTGCACGACGGACAAGCTGTATATGTACAACAATCCAAGGTTGATGTGTCTGGCTTACAAGAACGGCATGCCTTGGAGAAGTGTGTTGTAGCAACCATAGGCACCGTCAGGAATTCAGAGATGGCAGCGGACCTGGCCCCGTAAAAATCCTCAGGTGAGCTTGAGGTTTGAATCGATGGCAACCCCAATGCGGAATCAGAGGCGTCACGTCCGACGACTGTAGAGGATCTGGTGACCACCGTGCCACCACAATTTCCATCAGCTAGGCTTGAATATTTTCCTATCACATGCAGCTCGATGTGATGATGCCTAATGGAGGCCTCTAACGAATACATGCCCCCAGAGTGTCGAATCTATGGTGCGGTGTACTATGAGCGAGCTTCATCTTTTGAGAAGCTACCATGTCGGATGGCGACAACGCACAAGTTTCTGATTGAATTTCCTGCATGCATACATGAATATTCAGTTATCGTCCTCGCCTTTGCGGGTAGCTCAGTGTTTCCAGTGCGCAGCGCCATGAAAACCTCACGGCTTACACCATGTGGCTTGAATTGGATAGAGAGAGGAGCTGGAGTCCTATCCCGATTTGTGTGTGCTGAACAGATGGAATTAAAACGAAAACATACACGGGTAGCTCTGCCGAAGATAAATGTTTGCCCTGCCAATTTTGGCTTCTTTCTACATCTCTTGCATGCGGTTTTTCTAATATCTTTAAGTTCAACTATTAAATTCTTTAGTTTTGCTAAAGCACATCTAGATGTGCTCTAAGTATTGCACATCTAAGTTCTATGTTATTGATTTTATGCTAAGATTATTCGTACAAGTATTTTCTTTTATCTTTTTCCTTTTCTTTCTAGATTAATTGAGTGAATTAGATGTGTGATAACTAAGGCACATCTAGATGTGTCCTAGATAGACCATACATGTTATGAAGTCTGTGACCGACTTGAACATTATAGATTTTCCAGCACTATCCATCACGAGATCCTTGCCAACAAAAGGAAAATCGTGACTGGAATCCATGTTTCCAAAGAATAAGTAACGTTAATCGTTGTGTGTCAAACAACCAATAACCATTTTTTTTGGGAAATCATGACTTACTAGAATTTAGCTATGGATAATACATTGTAATATGAGATAATTATTCATAGCATATTGCATCGCAAAAAAAATAACGGTATAGGGATGACCAACGAAGATTAGTATTAAAGTAAGATGCCGAAGATTTAACACAATCTACCACAAATCTTTCCTGGATTTTGCATATCAGCAGGACACTATGCATGAATCTTTTTATATGGACAATATATGTTGTAACACTAATGAAGCCAGCTAATAATATATTTTAGAAAAATAAATGGCCAAGATAAAACTTTAAAACACATCAAACAATTATGTACAAAATAGAATACTTCAAGTGATGCAAAAATTTGGAGCACCAGGGATGCAAGATTAATTTAATTCTTCGTCGAAGCATAACAGAGATAAGATTTGGAGAGAGTGCAAGTTTTAGTGGTAGTGGTGAATATAAACAGATAATTAATAGTATTGACTTACAAATAGCCATTAGCAAGCCATGACGCATCTCAAGGAAGTAATGGCGTGGTGGGTCAAAAAGAAAATAACATAGGATTTAGGAACAAGCCATTGCAAATAATTTGGATTTTGTGAAAACATCCACAAATCATTAACTAATATTTGAAATACTTAAATGTTAGTTATGCTATTTTTTATATGGTAATGACATCTTGGTGGTAAGGATCCAATAGAAATTTTAAACGAAATATATGTTCATTATAAAAATGATTTAAGAATAATTATTTATGAGTGTTCATTTTTAATCTATATTTGTTTTCTATTATAAAAATATGAAATACATTTATTATAAGTTTCTTAGACTTCTAAAGTTGGAACTGTAATACACATCTTAAATACATGAAAGGGTCTAGCCGCGCAAATGCGCGGGTCACCCCGCTAGTTGTATAGAAAGGGCCTTTTCTCGTTTCTCTCTATCTTTTTACTTGCCTTTTTGCTTGCCTGACTGGTCCTACGCATAACTTTATTAGTGCTAGAGAGTTATTTTCCATGGTCCAAAATGATACCAAAATAACCAGAGATAAAAATTGGGGGCGTGCACAGTTACCACCATGTGTAGAGAATTATTTTCTTAGGTAAAAAATGCCAAGCTCTTAATAATAAAATTTTCATGATCTTAGTAAATAAAATTGTCATGCTCTTAATAAAAATAAAATTTGCATGCTCTTAATAATGAAAATGTCATGATATTAATAAAAAATGCAATGTTGTTTTTAAAAAAATGCCATGGCAATTTACAAAACAAAATGGCACGATTTCAGAACAATTTCTCTTATTTTTTCATGGACCATAACTAACAAATCAAACATGGCAAAACATTTGCAAATATATGTATAAAACATGGCAAAAAATATAAAAAATTGCCATATTTTTTGAAGAACACGCAAAAGCTTATGAATTTGCGGGTGGTTCGGTAATGAAAAAAGGATTGCGAAACACATATTTGTTATCTTGCTGTGTCACAGCAAGTTATAACAAAACACACACACACATTGCATCACGTACCATTTATAAAATCTATTGAAAAAGAGCCCTAAAAAATCTAGTGAAAAAAAGTCTCTATGCATTAAATTATCCATGGTAGTTAGTGTAGTTGATAATAACAAAAGGGACAAACATGTACAAAGTTATGCACAGATAGGAGCAGGCATTTCCCTTACTTCATGTATAAAAGTGCATCAGCAAGACAATTTCAACTGCAAAGTGGCATACAAAAAAGTAAAGTACATCATAAAATTTCCATGACGCCAAATCATAAATTGCCATGGCATCAAATTATAATTTGTCATGGCAAAAACCATCAAAATTAACCAAAAAGGTGCCTACATTATCATATCCCTAAAAAATTAAATAGAACAGAGAGGCAAGGGCAAAGTTAATAGATTTGTTTACCATGGTCTATAACTAACTAACATGTCAAGTTAAATTTAGTAGATTCTTCTTCAACAAAAAAGAAGGCAAAATGTAGGAAAATTTCCATGTGCACATGGAAAAATTATAAAATATTTTGTTCTTTGAGCAAGATGGCAAAATTATAATTAGCCATGGGTTACAAAAAAAAGTTGGTAGACTATTATGTTAATTTGCGATGTTATAAAGAAGAACATTACCATGGATTTGACCCTGCACCTCTCCCTACACTTAAATTTTCCCATGATATCTGATAAATATGATTAGCCATGTTACATACAACACGATTGTCATGGTTTTATACAAGTATAATTTGTCGTGGGGACACATGTTAAATTGCCATGGGGAACTATAATAAATATTTAGCATTTCTTCATCGTACAAAACTTTCAAAATTACCACTAGAACACATATTATGTTGCCATGGAACACATTGTTAAATTGGCATGGGGACCTATAATAAAAATTAAGCACTTTCTTCTTGATACAAAAAATTTAAATTACCATTGAGACACATGGTGAATCGCCATCACATACAAATTCGTGCCAGAACTGGTGCCTAGCCAAAACAAAACAAAAACATGGACAAAAAGAGTGCTAGCTAAGCATCATATAAGAACATGGGGAGTGGAGTGCTAGCAAAAGCATCATATCATATTGTTTAGCAAAGCATCATATTCAAAAATAAGCTAGGGATGTTACTAGCCAAAACGGAAAATGCACCAACTAGAAGAAGCAACTAATTCCATGGACACTATGAGCTTCCTAATGGAGCACGCCTCCACCGGTGAATCAAACCATGCTAGCCATGGTCAAACTGGAGTGCAATGTTAGTTTTTTAGTAAGAGTGTGCACGAAGACCGTCGACGTTGTGTTGAATGGCCCGATAGGAGTTGTTTAGATAAAAGACAACCTGAAACAAATTTTCATACTCCAAAACTTGCACACTCATATGAAGGAAATATGCCCTAGAGGCAATAATAAAGTTGTTATTTTATATTTCCTTATATCATGGTAAATGTTTATTTTTCATGCTAGAATTATATTAACTGGAAACTTGATACATGTGTGGATACATAGATAAAACACCGTGTCCCTAGTAAGCCTCTACTAGACTAGCTCGTTAATCAAAGATGGTTAAGTTTCCTAACCATGGACATGTGTTGTAATTTGATGAACGGGATCACATCATTAGAAGAATGATGTGATGGACAAGACCCATCCGCTAGCTTAGCATATTGATCATTCAGTTTTATTGCTATTGCTTTCTTCATGTCAAATACATATTCCTTCGACTGTGAGATTATGCAACTCCCGGATACAGGAGGAATGCCTTGTGTGCTATCAAACATCACAACGTAACCGCGTGATTATAAAGATGCTCTACAGGTATCTCTGACGGTGTTTGTTGGGTTGGCATAGATCGAGATTAGGACTTGTCACTCCAAGTATCAGAGAGGTATCTCTGGGCCCTCTCGGTAATACACATCAAAAGAAGCTGAAAGCACAAGTGCTCCCTGGGTGATTTTGGTAATTAATGTCAACATATCTCTTGTTGGACTAATATTTTCATCTAGTATATTTCATATGACTTCAATAGTGGTGTGGCTTGGCCAAGAGGATGTGGAACCCCTTCAAGATGCTAAGGACAAAGATTGGCTCAAGCTCAAGACTCTACATTTTCATTTTAGTGATCCAAGATCACATTGAGTCCATAGGAAAAGCCAATACTATTAAAAGGGGATGAGGTGTTGCTTAATGGCTTGATTGCTCAAAGTGCTTAGTGATATGGTCCAAAGCCCTTAACCACTTTATCATATCCACATATGTCCCAAACCAAAAGTCAAACTCGGCCCCACCGATTTGATCTATCTGGCGCCACCGAGTTCATTTGACATAGCCACTGCCAGAAACCCTAATCAGTTCGGTCTCACCGATGGGATCTCGGTCTCATCGAGATGGGCTTGCAAACTCTCTGTTGCCTGTTGCATCTATTTCGGTCTCACCGAGATATGCAGTCGGTCCCATCGAGTTTGCCTGACCAACTCTCTGTTTTGCTTATTACCAAAATCGGTCGCACCGAGTTTGTGTAATCGGTCAAACCGAGTTCAGGTTTTACCCTAACCCTAGCACATCGGTCCCACTGAGTTGATCATATCGGTCCCACCGAAATTCCTAATGTTCACATTTTGAACCATATCGGTCTGACCGAGTTTCTTGATTCGGTCCCACCAAGTTTGGTGAAATGTGTGTAACAGCTAGATTTTGTGTGGAGGCTATATATACCCCTCCACCCACTCTTCATTCATGGAGAGAGCCATCAGAATGTGCCTACACTTCCAGCATACATTTTCTGAGAGAGAACCACCTACTCATGTGTTGAGACCAAGATATTCCATTCCAACCAGAAGAATATTGATCTCTAGCCTGCCCCAAGTTGCTTTCCATTCAAATCATCTTTCCTCCAAATCCAAAACTATGAGAGAGAGTTGAGTGTTGGGGAGACTATCATCTGAAGCACAAGAGCAAGGAGTTCATCATCAACAGACCATTTATTACCTTTTGGAGAGTGGTGTCTCCTAGATTGGTTAGGTGTTACTTGGGAGCCTCCGACAAGATTGTGGAGTTGAACCAAGGAGTTTGTACGGGCAAGGAGATCGCCTACTTCGTGAAGATCTATACATGTGAGGCAAGTCCTTCGTGGGCGATGGCCATGGAGGGATAGACAAGGTTGCTTCTTCATGGACCCTTCGTGGGTGGAGCCCTCCATGGGCTCGCGCAACCGTTACCCTTCGTGGGTTGAAGGCTCCATCAACATGGATGTATGATAGCACCACCTATTGGAACCACGCCAAAAATCTACGTGTCTCCAATTGCGTTTGCATACTCCAATCCCATCCCTTTACATTCTTACAACTTGCATGCTTTACTTTCCGCTGCTCTTATACTCTTGTCATGCTTGCTTGAAATGTATTGTGAATGTTTAAACTTGTGCTAAAAATCCACCTTAAGTTAAGGAAATTAAAAACTGCTACTTTTCTTTGTTGAGGGTCTAATCACCCCCCTCTAGACACCTCTTCTCGATCCTACAATTGGTATTAGAGCATTGGTCTCCATTGCTTTGGTTTAATCACCATTGGAGGAAGATGGATGAGTCTACGTTGGGGAGTCTTAGACGTAGAGTGCCTATACTTGATGGAGAGTTCTTTCATGAGTGGAAAATTGAGATGCTAGAGATTTTCAATGAATATCACTTGAACAAGTACATTACTACCCCTTGTGCGCGCCTTGTTTACCCATTGCATCCTACCCTTGATGAGTCTATTGACATGATCCGTAATCTTATAACTATCAACTTAATCACTAGAGGATTGCCTAGAAACTTGATTGCTAGCTTGCCTGCTCTTGATTGTGCTTACACCATATGGAGATTTCTTGAGGAACGATTTCCAAATTATTCCTTGCAAACCTTAGATGAGATTCTTCACAAGTCTATTGCTTTGAGTAAGATGAATTCCAATGATCCTAAGTTTGGTGATTGTTTATTTGAGCTTACCAACCTCATGCGTGCCAAAGGAGCTATTGGAATCATTAGCAATATCATCTCCGAAGGGTTGGGGAACGCAGTAATTTCAAAAAAAATTATACGCACACGCAAGATCCATCTAGGAGATGCATAGCAACAAGAGAGGGAGAGTATGTCTACATACCATCGTAGACCGAAAGCGAAAGCGTTATGATAACACGGTTGATGTAGTCGTACGTCTTCACGATCCAACCGATCCTACTAACGAAGCTACGACACCTCCGCGATCTGCACATGTTCAGCTCGGTGACATCCCACGAACTCTAGATCTAGCTGAGGTCGAGGGAGAGTTTTGTCAGCACAACGGCGTGATGACGGTGATGATGAAGTTACCGACGCAGTGCTTCATCTAAGCACTACAACAATATGACCGAGGTGGAAATCTGTGGAGGGGGGCACCGCACACGGCTAAACAGTCAACTTGTATGTCTATGGGGTTCCCCCTCCCCCGTATATAAAGGAGGGGAGGAGGGGAGGGCCGACCCTCTCATGGCGCGCCCAAGGGGGGGAGTCTTACTCCCAGTAGGAGTAGGTTTCGCCCCTTCCCTAATTGGAGTAGGAGAAGAAGGAAGAGGGAGAGAGAGGGAAGGAAAGGGGGGCCGGCCCCCACCCAATTCGGATTGGGCTTGGGGGGGGGGGGTGCCCTCCACCTTGGCCACCTCCTCCTCTCTCCCACTAAGTCCCAATAAGGCCAATTGACTCCCCGGGGGGTTCCGGTAACCCCCGGTACTCCGGTAAATGCCCGAACTCATCCGGAACCATTCCGATGTCCAAACATAGCCTTCCAATATATCAATCTTTATGTCTCGACCATTTCGAGACTCCTCGTCATGTCCGTGATCACATCCGGTACTCGAACTACCCTCGGTACATCAAAAGACATAAACTCATAATACCGATCGTCATCGAATGTTAAGCGTGCGGACCCTACGGGTTCGAGAACTATGTAGACATGACCGAGACTCATCTCCGGTCAATAACCAATAGCGGAAACTGGATTCTCATATTGGTTCCTACATATTCTACGAAGATCTTTATCGGTCAAACCGCATAACAGCATACATTGTTCCCTTTGTCATCGGTATGTTACTTGCCCGAGATTCGATCGTCGGTATCTCAATACCTAGTTCAATCTCATTACCGGCAAGTCTCTTTACTCGTTCCGTAATGCAACATCCCGTAACTAACTCATTAGTCACATTGCTTGCAAGGCTTATAGTGATGTGCATTACCGAGAAGGCCCAGAGATACCTCTCCGACAATCGGAGTGACAAATCCTAATCTCGATCTATGCCAACTCAACAAACACCATCGGAGATACCTGTAGAGCATCTTCATAATCACCTAGTTACATTGTGACGATTGATAGCACACTAAGTGTTCCTCTGGTAATCGGCAGTTGCATAATCTCATACTCATAGGAGCATGTATAAGTTATGGAGAAAGCAATAGCAATAAACTAAACAATCATAGTGCTAAGCTAACGGATGGGTCAAGTCAATCACATCATTATCTAATGATGTGATCCCATTCATCAAATGACCACTCTTGTCTATGGCTAGGAAACTTAACCATCTTTGATTAACGAGCTAGTCAAGTAGAGGCATACCAGTGACACTCAATTTGTCTATGTATTCACACATGTACTAAGTTTCCGGTTAATACAATTCTAGCATGAATAATAAACATTTATCATGATATATGGAAATATAAATAACAACTTTATTATTGCCTCTAGGGCATATTTCGTTCAGTCTCCCACTTGCACTAGAGTCAATAATCTAGATTGCACGGTAATGATTCTAACACCCATGGAGTCTTAGTGCTGATCCTGTTTTGCTCGTGAGAGAGGCTTAGTCAACGGGTCTGCAACATTCAGATATGTATGTATCTTGCAAATCTCTATGTCTCTCTCCTTGACCTGATCGCGGATGGAATTGAAGTGTCTCTTGATGTGCTTGGTTCTCTTGTGAAATCTGGATTCCTTTGCCAAGGCAATTGCACCAATATTGTCACAAAAGATTTTCATTGGAGCCGATGCACAAGGTATGACACCTAGATCGGATATGAAATCCTTCATCCAGACTCCTTCATTTGCTGCTTCCGAAGCAGCTACGCACTCCGCTTCACACGTAGATCCCGCCATGACGCTCTGCTTGGAACTACACCAACTGACAGCTCCACCATTCAATAAAAATACGTATCCGGTTTGTGACTTAGAGTCATCTGGATCAGTGTCAAAGCTTTCATCGACGTAACCGTTTACGACGAGCTCTTTGTCACCTCCATAAATGAGAAACATATCCTTAGTCCTTTTCAGGTATTTCAGGATTTTCTTGACTGCTGTCCAGTGACCCACTCCTGGATTACTTTGGTACCTCCCTGCTAAACTAATAGCAAGACACACATCAGGTCTGGTAGACAACATTGCATACATGATAGAACCTTTGGCTGAAGCATTGGGAATGACTTTCATTTTCTCTCTATCTTCTGAAGTGGTCGGGCATTGAGTCTGACTCAACTTCACACCTTGTAACACAGGCAAGAACCCTTTCTTTGCTTGATCCATTTTGAACTTCTTCAAATCTTCATCAAGGTATGTGCTTTGTGAAAGTCCAATTAAGCGTCTTAATCTATCTCTATAGATCTTGATGCCCAATATATAAGCAGCTTCACCGAGGTCTTTCATGAAAAATTCTTATTCAAGTATCCTTTTATGCTATTCAGAAATTCAGTATCATTTCCGACTAACAATATGTCATCCACATATAATATGAGAAATGCTACAGAGCTCCCACTCACTTTCTTCTAAATACAGGCTTCTCCAAAAAGTTTATATAAAACCATATGCTTTGATCACACTATCAAAGCATATATTCCAACTCCGAGATGCTTGCACCAGTCCATAAATGGATCCTGGAGCTTACACACTTTGTTAGCACCTTTTGGATCGACAAAACCTTCTGGTTGCATCATATACAACTCTTCTTTAAGATATCCATTAAGGAATGCAGTTTTGACATCCATTTGCAAAATTTCATAATCATAAAATGCGGCAATTGCTAACATGATTCGGACGGACTTAAGCATCACTACGGGTGAGAACGTCTCATCGTAGTCAAATCCTTGAACTTGTTGAAAACCTTTCGCAGCAAGTCGAGCTTTGTAGACAATAACATTACCGTCAGCGTCGGTCTTCTTCTTGAAGATCCATTTATTCTCTATGGCTTGCCGATCATTGGGCAAGTCAACCAAAGTCCAAACTTTGTTCTCATACATGGATCCCATCTCAGATTTCATGGCCTCAAGCAATTTTGCGGAATCTGGGCTCATCATCGCTTCCTCATAGTTCGTAGGTTCATCATGGTCAAGTAACATGACTTCCAGAACAAGATTACCGTACCACTCTGGTGTGGATCTTACTCTGGTTGACCTACGAGGTTCGGTAGTAACTTGATGAGTATTGTTTCAAATGAAGACCAAACTCGTAACTCAAATATTCTCCTCCACGATCAGATCGTAGAAATTTTATTTTCTTGTTACGATGATTTTCCACTTCACTCTGAAATTCTTTGAACTTTTCAAATGTTTCAGACTTATGTTTCATCAAGTAGATATACCCATATCTTCTCAAATCATCTGTGAAGGTCAGAAAATAACGATACCCGCCACGAGCATCAACACTCATCGGACCGCATACATCAGTATGTATTATTTCCAACAAGTCCGTTGCTCGCTCCATTTTTCCGGAGAGCGGAGTCTTAGTCATCTTGCCCATGAGGCATGGTTCACAAGAATCAAGTGATTCCAAAAGCCCATCAGCATGGAGATTCTTCATGCGCTTTACACCAATATGACCTAAACGACAGTGCCACGAATAAGTTGCACAATCATTATTAAACTTATATCTTTTGGCTTCAATACTATGAATATGTGTATCACTACTATCAAGATTTAGTAAAAATAGACCACTCATCAAGGGTGCATGACCATAAAAGATATCACTCATATAAATAGAACAACCATTATTCTCTAATTTAAATGAATAACCGTCTCGCATCAAACAAGATCCAGATATAATGTTCATGCTTAACGCTGGCACCAAATAACAATTATTTAGGTCTAAAACTAATCCCAAAGGTAGATGTAGAGGTAGCATGCCGACGGCGATCACATCAACTTTGGAACCATTTCCCACGCGCATCGTCACCTCGTCCTTAGCCAATCTTTGCTTAATCTGTAGCCCCTGTTTCGATTTGCAAATATTAGCAACAGGACCAGTATCAAATACCCAGGGGCTACTGTGAGCATTAGTAAGGTACACATCAATAACATGTATATCAAATATACCTTTCACTTTGCCATCCTTCTTATCCGCCAAAAACTTGGGGCAATTCCGCTTCTAGTGACCAGTCCCTTTGTAGTAGAAGCACTCAGTCTCAAGCTTAGGTCCAGACTTGGGCTTCTTCACTTGAGCAGCAACTTGCTTGCCGTTCTTCTTGAAGTTCCCCTCCTTCCCTTTGCCCTTTTTCTTGAAACTAGTGGTCTTGTTAACCATCAACACTTGATGCTCCTTCTTGATTTCTACCTCCGCAGCCTTTAGCATTGCGAAGAGCTCGGGAGTTGTCTTATCCATCCCTTGCATATTATAGTTCATCATGAAGCTTTTGTAGCTTGGTGGCAGTGATTTAAGAATTTTTTCAATGACACTATCATCAGGAAGATTAACTCCCAGTTGAGTCAAGTGGTTGTGGTACCCAGACATTCTGAGTATATGTTCACCGACAGAACTATTCTCCTCCATCTTGCAGCTGTAGAACTAATTGGAGACTTCATATCTCTCAATCTAGGCATTTACTTGGAATATTAACTTCAACTCCTGGAACATCTCATATGCTCCATGACGTTCAAAACGTCGTTGAAATCCCGATTCTAAGCCGTAAAGCATGCCACACTGAACTATCGAGTAGTCATCAGCTTTGTTCTGCCAGACGTTCATAACATCTGGTGTTGCTCCTGCAGCGGGCTTTGCACCTAGCGGTGCTTCCAGGACGTAATTCTTTTGTGCAACAATGAGGATAATCCTCACGTTACGGACCCGGTCCATGTAGTTGCTACCATCATCTTTCAACTTAGCCTTCTCTAGGAACACATTAAAATTCAAAGAAACAATAGCACATGCCATTTATCTACAACAACATAGACATGCAAAATACTATCAAGTACTTAGTTCATGATAAATTAAAGTTCAATTAATCATATTACTTAAGAACTCCCACTTAGATAGACATCCCTCTAATCATCTAAGTGATCACGTGATCCATATAAACTAAACCATGTCCGATCATCACGTGAGATGGTGTAGTTTTCAATGGTGAACATCACTATGTTGATCATATCTACTATATGATTCACATTCGACCTTTCGGTCTTAGTGTTCCGAGGCCATATCTGCATGTGCTAGGCTCGTCAAGTTTAACCCGAGTATTCTGCATGCACAAAACTGGCTTGCACTCGTTGTATGTGAAATAGAGCTTATCACACCCGATCATCACATGGTGTCTTGGCACAACGAACTGTAGCAACGGTCCATACTCAGGGAGAACACTTATACCTTGAAATTTAGTGAGAGATCATCTTATAATACTACCGCTGTACTAAGCAAAATAAGATGCATAAAAGATAAACATCACATGCAATCAATATAAAGTGATATGATATGGCCATCATCATCTTGTGCCTTTGATCTCCATCTCCAAGGCACCATCATGATCACCATCGTCACCGGCTTGACACCTTGATCTCCATCGTAGCATCATTGTCTCTCGCCAACTATTGCTTCTATGACTATCGCTACCGCTTAGTGATAAAGAAGCAATTACATGGCGATTGCATTTCATACAATAAAGCGATAACCATATGGCTCCTGCCAGTTGCCGATAACTTTTACAAAACATGATCATCTCATACAACAATTTATATAATCACGTCTTGACCATAACACATCACAACATGCCCTGCAAAAACAAGTTAGACGTCCTTTACTTTGTTATTGTAAGTTTTACGTGGCTGCTACGGGCTTAGCAAGAACCGTTCTTACCTACACATTAAAAACCACAACGATTTTTCGTCAAGTGTGTTGTTTTAACCTTCAACAAGGACCTGGCATAGTCACACTCGATTCAACTAAATTTGGAGAAACAGACACCCACTAGCCACCTATGTGCGAAGCACGTCGGTAGAACCAGTCTCATGAACGCGGTCATGTAATGTCGGTCTGGGCCGCTTCATCCAACAATACCGCCAAATCAAAGTATGACATGTGCTACCTCTTGAGCACGCGTTGGTTTCCCTTGAAGAGGAAAGGGTGATGCAGCAAAGTAGCGTAAGTATTTCCCTCAGTTTTTGAGAACCAAGGTATCAATCAGTAGGAGACTACACGCAAATCGCCTAGTACCTGCACAAACAAATAAGAACCTTGCAACCAATGCGATAAAGGGGCTGCCAATCCCTTCACGGCCACTTACAAAATAATATAACGTCTACGATACGTGCATGCTACAGGACTTTCCAACTTCAACACAAGTATTTCTCAATTCCATAATTACTCAACTAGCACAACTCTAATATTACCACCTTTATATCTCAAAACAACTATCAAGAATCAAACTTCTCATCGTATTTAATGCACTCTATATGAAAGTTTTTATTATACCCATCTTGGATGCTGTTCTAAAAGACTCTCAAAATAATATAAGTGAAGCATGAGATATCAATAATTTCTATAAAATAAAACCATCATCATGCTCTAAAAAGATATAAGTGAAATACTAGAGCAAAATTATCTAGCTCAAAAGATATAAGTGAAGCACATAGAGTATTCTAATAAATTACGATTCATGTGTGTCTCTACAAAAGGTGTGTACAGCAAGGATGATTGTGGTAAACTGAAAAGCAAAGACTCAAATCATACAAGACGCTCCAAGCAAAACACATATCATGTGGTGAATAAAAATATAGCCTCAAGTAAAGTTACCGATAGATGAAGACGAAAGAGGGTATGCCTTCCGGGGCACCCCCAAGCTTAGGCTTTTGGTTGTCCTTGGATTTTACCTTGGGGTGCCTTGGGCATCCCCAAGCTCAGGCTCTTCCACTCCTTGTTCCAAAATCCATCAAATCTTTACCCAAAAACATGAAAACTTCAGAACACAAAACTCAACAGAAAATCTCATGAGCTTCGTTAGTATAAGAAAACAAACCTCCACTTTAAGTTACTATAATGAACTCATTATTTATTTATATTGGTGTTAACCCTACTGTATTCCAACTTCTCTATGGTTCATACCTCCCGATACTAGCCATAGATTCATCAAAATAAGAAAACAACACACGAAAAAACAGAATCTGTCAAAAACAGAATAGTCTGTAGTAATATGTAGGTTTCGAATACTTCTGTAACTCCAAAAATCCTGAAAAAATAGGAAATCCTAAATAATTTGTATATTGACCTAGTGCAGTTGGAATTGGTATTTTATTGTTTTCCGGTAAAAAATGAAAATTATTCTCGTGAGCGCATACTTTCTAATTTTTTTCAGCAAGATCAAACAACAATCATCCAGGAAGATCCTAAAGGCTTTACTTGGCACAAAAACTAACTAAAACATAAAAAACACAATCATAACAGAGGATAGATGATTTATTTATTTCCAAACAGGAACAAAAAGCAAGGAACAAAATCAAATTGGGTTGCCTCCCAACAAGCGCTATCGTTTAACGCCCCTAGCTAGGCATTGATAATTCAATGATGCTCACATGAAAGACAAGAATTGAAGCACAAAGAGAGCATCATGAAACACGTGACAAACACATCTAAGTCTAACATACTTTCTATGTAGCGACCCGACCTCAGATGGTCAAGTCTCTGTGCTTCAGTGTCATCCCTGGATCGGTAATGTTGACACACACAGTACTCGAAGGATTTATAACAGAGTAGCAATCACACACTATTACATCGAATGTCTCCAAAGAGAACTTATTACAATAATATGGCTTAAGGCCATCTAATGCGATAACAGCGGAAGGCTTGGAAGATAAGGTGAATCCATCAACTCCAACGGCATAGCTGAGCTGCACGGCAACGACCTAACGAACCTTACTCCTCGTCTGAAAAGTCTGCAACATAATACGTTGCAGCCCAAAAACGGGTCAGCACATGGAATATGCTGGCAATATAACACAGTAGAGCAGAAACAGAACAATGCTATCACTACATGCATATATGGCTGGTGGAAAGCTGTATGGTTGTAGTTTTGTGAAAAGCCAAATTTTCCCTACAACAACGGAATAGATTTTAATTTTACTATCATGGTGGTTGAAACATCATTGAGAAGGTATCCCCAACTCAATCCCAATTAAAGTGAATTAACATCCGAACAGTATTAATTAAGCATGGTGAGATACATGTGATAACCCAAGTACTAGATACTCAAGAATTGTCCATAACTGGGGACACGGCTAACCATGATTAGATTGTACACTCTGCAGAGGTTTGCACACTTTTCCCCACAAGAGTCGATCGCCTCCGTTGGAATTCTCGCACTACATGGTGTTTGAGAAACGGATGACCGAGACACAGTCTTTCAGAAACGTTAACTCTTTACTCCGGGTAGACCATACCAAACCTACAAAACCCACTACCTCCTGATCTACCTCTTCAAGAGCTTCACGTAACTTACTCAACTATGCTAGAGCCCATAATAGCTTGTGGCTGCATACGGAAGTTTCTAGCATGAATCATCTCAGTTCCCTTTGAGCCTGGGTGGCGGTCCATAGGAAGATCACACGGGTATCCCGGGATTTCCAAAAAAAACAGACAACACTGGGTTCCCCAGGTGCCTCAATCCACCAAGTTGTTTGATTAAGTTGCCACCTTAAGTTGAACCATTAATTAACAATCTGACATGAATTTCACTCAAACCCAAACCACGTCTACGAGCATAGAATAGCAATATAAGCAATACGTAGAAGTAACTCCCAAGGGTTTGAATATAACAGGGCAATAGGTTCTACCTCAGCAACTACTTCCCAACCCACAAGTTAATGTCATCCTAATCATGCAATGTTTGAGGATTGGAACTAATGCATAAAAACTGGGTAATAATAGGATATGATCAAAGTGTTACTTGCCTTGCTGACGATCCGCGAATCCTAGAGACTCGTAGTAACATGCTTCGCACTTCGGGAATTCTATCGCAAGCAAACAATAACATACATAAGTAACAAGCAACGATGCACAAGCAAAACTCAAATAAGAGAGGTTGACCAGAAAGTTCAAATTAAGAACTCCGGTTCGCAAAAAGAATCAAAACAAACGGAGCAACAAAACTCAAACGGCGAAAGAAAGAAGCTTCGTTTACTAATCTGAAACTAGGTCAAATTTTACAGTAGCAAAAACTTGTTTGAGTTGGTTAAACGGAAAGAGGGTTTCGAGACGAAACTCCAGGCGCTTGAATCGTCTGATTCCGTTAAACGAGCGAAAAGATAAACAGAAACTAAGATCGGATCAGAAATCACGATCAGAAAAATCGCGAAATAAATCCGATAAAAGAAAACTCACGAATAGACTAACGAACGAGTGTTTTTTAGTTGTTTCTAACGGGCGAGGAACCGTTCGTTAAAACGAACGTTCGGACGAACGTCCGCTAACTAGAAGAACCGACAAAAAACCAGCGAATCCGAAAAAAAATGGATCTAGGGTTTCTGAAAAAAACCCGAATGGTTTTTATAAAAAAAATGGCGGCGGGGTGCGGTGGCTACCTCCGGTGAGAGGGCTCCTGCGAGGCAGGGCAGCGGCTCGCGGGGCGGCGGGGTTGGCGGCGGCGGCGGGGCTTGGCGGCGGCGGCTGCGGCGGCGAGCGCGGCCGGCGGCGGGGCTAGGCGGCGTGGTGGTGGTGTTGGGGGCGGGGGTGGCGACGTATATAAAGGGGCAGGGGCGGCGACTTGGAGGAGGGGGCAAGGGGCGGCGGCTGCGGAGTCCAACTCGGACTCAGGTCCGAGTGGCGGAGGCGGTGGCGCGCGCGCAGGAGGCGGCGGCGGCGGCCTGGCGCGGCTGGGCCTTTGGCCTAGTCGGCGCGGAACCCTTTTTTAAAAAAAAACTTCGCCGACCGAAATAAAATCCTAGAAAAAAAATAAATAAAACCTAGAAATGCCAAAACAATTTTTCACCGTCTAAATAAAATATTTAGAACAAGGTTAACATTTTCTTGGCCCTAAAATGCAATTTTGAAAAACATGCAATTTTCTAATGCAAATAAAATCCAATAAAAATCAATTTAATGATTTTAATATTTTCCTCCAATATTTCATTTATTTTGGAGAAGTCATATTATCTCCTCTCTTTAATTTTTAATGTGAAATATTTTTCGGAGAAAAATAATTAAATCAAATCCTCTTTTCATTATTTGATAAAAGAATCAAATATGAAGACCGGGAAATCCCCAACTCTCTCCGAGGGTCCTTGAGCTGCTTAGGATTTCGAGGATTACGGAACGGAAAAGCAATAAAACATGATATGCATGGATGATCTATGTATAACATTCCAAATTGAAAATTTGGGATGTTACAAACCTACCCCCCTTAAGATGAATCTCGCCCTCGAGATTCGGGTTGGCTAGAAAATAGGTATGGGTGGTCCTTGCGGAGATCATCCTCTCTTTCCCAGGTAGCTTCATCCTCGGTATGGTGGCTCCACTGAACTTTACAAAACTTGATAACCTTACTGCGGGTGACTCTGCTGGCAAACTCAAGAATCTTAACTGGCTTCTCCTCGTAAGTCAAATCACTGTCCAACTGAATCGCCTCCAAGAGTACTGTATCTCTTAATGGTATTTCCGCCATCTCAGCATGACACTTCTTTAGCTGTGAAACGTGGAACACATCGTGGACTCCTGACAATCCCTCAGGTAACTCCAACTTGTAGGCGACTTCTTCCATCCGTTCCAAAATGCGATACGGTCCTACAAATCTCGGGGCTAACTTTCCTTTAACTCTAAAACGTTTCACTCCTCGCAAGGGCGATACTCGCAAATATGCTCTGTCTCCAATTTCGTAGGTTACCTCCTTGCGTTTTGAGTTTGGGTAACTCTTCTGCCTGGACTGAGCAATCTTCAGTCGGTCTCGGATCATTTTTTCCTTCTCCTTAGATTCTTTAATCAAGTCTGGTCCAAACAACTGTCGGTCTCCTACCTCATCCCACATCAACGGTGTTCTGCACCTGCGTCCATGCAGGGCTTCAAACGGTGCCATCTTCAAACTGGCTTGGTAGCTATTATTGTATGAGAACTCTGCATACGGCAAATTGTCATCCCAACTAGATCCATAATCTAGCGCACAGGCTCTCAACATGTCCTCCAAAATTTGATTGACTCTCTCAGTCTGTCCATCTGTCTGCGGGTGAAACGCTGTACTGAACTCCAATCTCGTTCCCAAAGTCTGGTGTAACTGATGCCAAAACTTTGAAGTAAACTGTGTTCCTCGATCCGATAGGATGGTCCTCAGAACTCCATGCAGACATACGATTTTGGACATATAGATCTTAGCCAACTTTGCACTTTTATAGGTGGTTTTCACTGGGATGAAGTGAGCTACTTTGGTCAAACGATCAACTACTACCCATATGGAAACATATCCTGCTTTAGTCCTGGGTAATTCGGTGATAAAGTCCATGCCAAGTTTATCCCACTTCCATTCGGGTATCGGCATAGGCTGTAACAGTCCTGCTAGCTTCTGATGTTCTGCCTTAACTCTCTGACATACATCACATATGGCTACATACTCGGCAATATCCTTCTTCATACCAGTCCACCAGAAACGTTCCTTCAAATCCAAATACATCTTGGTGTTTCCGGGGTGTATCGAGTATGGTGAGTCATGGGCCTCTTGAAGTATTAACTTCATGATCTCCTGGTTGTTGGGCACATAAACTCGGTCCTCAAACCATAGGGTATCGTGCTCATCCTCACGAAAACCTTTGGCCTTTCCTTTGCCCATCTTCTCCTTTTATCTCGGCAATCTCTTTATCATCTTTCTGAGCTTCCTGAATCTTGTCCAGCAATGTCGACTGAACCTCCATTGTGGCAATGAACCTTCTAGGTACAATCTCTAACCGAAGTTCCATGATGTCCTTTGCTAATTCCTTCGGCAGTCCTTTACTTTCAAGGGTATTAGCATAACTCTTCCGACTCAATGCGTCTGCTATGACATTGGCCTTACCTGGATGATAGTGTAGCTTCATGTCATAATCCTTTATAAGCTCCAACCATCTCCTCTGCCTAAGGTTTAGCTCCTTCTGGGTGAAGATGTACTTCAAACTCTTGTGATCCGTGTACACATCACAACGGTTTCCAATAAGGTAATGTCTCCAAGTCTTCAACGCATGCACTACGGCTGCTAGCTCCAAATCATGCGTGGCATAATTCAACTCATGAGGTTTTAGTTGTCGTGAGGCATACGAAACAACTCTTCCGTCCTGCATAAGCACACATCCAAGTCCTAAGCGAGAGGCGTCGCAATACACTTGGAACTCCTTATGTATATCTGGCAGTACTAGCACTGGGGCTGTAGTCAAACGTTTCTTCAACTCCTGGAAACTTGCTTCACAATCTTCTGTCCATTTAAACTTGGTATCCTTCTTCAACAGTTTAGTCATTGGTTTTGCAATCTTGGAAAATTCTCAATGAATCTCCGGTAGTATCCTGCGAGTCCAAGAAAACTGCGGATCTCGCTAACTGAGGTGGGTGCCAACCATTCAGTGACTGACTGAACCTTGCTGGGGTCTACTGCTATACCTTCTCCTGATATAACATGTCCAAGGAATCCGACTTCCTTCAGCCAAAACTCGCATTTGCTAAACTTAGCATACAACTGGTGTTCCCTGAGCTTCTCGAGAACTAAACGCAAATGCTCATTGTGCTCCTCCTCGTTCTTCGAGTATACCATGATATCATCAATAAACACCACAACAAACTTGTCCAAATACTCCATGAACACCTTGTTCATCATGCTCATGAAATAGGCAGGGGCGTTAGTCAGTCCAAACGACATGACCGTGTACTCGTATAATCCATATCGCGCTGTGAACGCCGTCTTTGGTATGTCCTTCTCTCGTATCTTCAACTGATGATACCCCGATCGCAAATCGATCTTCGAAAACACTTTAGCTCCTTGCAACTGATCAATCAGATTGTTGATCATCGGCAGTGGGTACTTGTTCTTAATCGTCACTTCATTCAATGCTCGATAATCAACAACCATCCTCAGGGATTTATCCTTCTTCTCAACCAAAAGTACTGGGGCTCCGCAAGGTGATGAACTTCGGATATATCCTTCCTCCAATAACTCCTTGATCTGTTTCTTAATTTCTTCCAGATCATTTGCGGGCATCCGATAGGGTCTCTTGGATATTGGTCCTATTCCTGGTAACAACTCTATCAAAAACTCAATATCTCTGTCCGGTGGCATGCCTGGTAACTCCTCTGGGAAAACATCCGGGTAATCCTTCACTACAGGCATTTCCTCCTGAACAACTCCCGTAAGGGCATTCACTTGACTCCTCCTAGGCACATGCCTAGATACATACTTAATCATTTTTCCTTCCGGGGTGGTGAGATAAATCGACTTACTAGCACAGTCAATGCTTCCTCCAAACTTTGACATCCAGTCCATACCCAATATCACATCCAATCCTTGTGACTCCAAGATAATTAGGTCGGACGGAAAAACATGTGTACCAATGGTTAAGGGTATCTGGTCACACCATCGGCTAGCCATATACTCTGCTCCGGGTGAACTCACTAAAAGAAGGGTCCTAAGGGTTTGGTTTGGTAGTTTAAACTTATCCACGAGTCCCCTTGATATGTATGAATGCGATGCACCAGTATCGTAAAGAACAAGAGCGGTAACTGACTTAACCAAAAACTTACCTATTACCGCGTCCGGCTGCTCTTCAACCTCCTCCACGTTAACGTGGTTCACTTGTCCTTTGTTGAATGGATTGGGCTTCTTCCCAGTGCTTCCATTTCCGTTTCCATTCCTTCCTTCGGGGCAATCATTGTCATGGTGCCCTGTCTTCCCGCACTTAAAACAGGTAACCTGACTTAAGTCTCTTTTGGCGGGAGTGGACGGGTTGGAGCGGTTCTGATTGTTGTTAGCTCCGTTCCCATTCCCATTCTTAGCACCACTGTGGTTATGTGATCCTCCTCCAGTGTGGTTGTGACCCCCATGGTTGTGAACAAGTCCTCCCGTGTTCGGGGTTAGGCGAGGCTTCTGCTGCGCTCCTGAGTTATACTTCCCTTGTCCATACTTTCTCTTGCGGCTCTCAATCTGCTGCTGTTTCCCTTCAATCATAAGAGCCTTATCTACCAACTCCTGGTAGTTGTTGAAGGTTGCTACCATCAACTGCATGCTCATCTCATCATTCGGCCCTTCCATAAACTTCTCCTGCTTCACGGCATCTGTGGCCACATCATCAGGGGCGTAGCGAGATAACTTGCTAAACTCATCCACGTACTGAGCCACAGTACCGTTCCCCTGGTGTAAGTTGCGGAACTCCCGCTTCTTCATTTGCATAGCTCCAGTGGAGACATGGGCTATGCGGAAAGCTTGCTGAAACTGGTCCCAAGTGACATTGGCTATAGGAAAAGTGGCTGTGTAATTCTCCCACCATGAGGCTGCTGGTCCATCCAATTGATGTGTGGCAAAGCGCACCTTCTCAGCATCTGTGCAGCCTGCGGTGTTCAACTCCCTTCCAATATGGCGTAGCCAATCATCAGCAACTATAGGCTCGGTGCTACTGGAAAACACCGGTGGCTGTAACCTTAGAAAATGGGCTAGGTTGTCCACTGGCGGTGGGTTGTTGTTGTTGTTGTTGTTTTTGCCCTGGTTCTGAACTAGCAACTACATCAAGGCATTCTTCTACTGGATCAACTGGGTGAGCTTCGGCGGGAAGGCAAAACCGGTGTCACGTCTCGGGGGCATCTGAGGGGTTTAGATGGTAGAGATTTAGAATAGAAGAGGTCTAATGAGAAAACATACCCATATGCACATGAGACAAACACAATCATTTCACTCAATCAATAAAGCAAGGGCATACAAACAGTCTAGAACTATCGCAGAAGTGCTCACTACTACTAGATACATGGGGGAAATACTACTAATATATGGTAGTCATCTAGAAATTTTGATCGGTGGAAGACTCCATGATGTCTGCTCCATCTTCGTCTTCAAAGTCATCATCACTAGGGTCAGAGTCGGTGTCGTCGATGATGATGTAGTCCTCGGGGCGTATTTCCTTGGGTTCTTCTTCTTCTATTGGTGCTGGTCCTCCCATGAATACTCTGATCTTCTTGACTAAGTCGTCATTATTCTCTAGTAGGGTCTTGATTTCCTCCTCATATCCGTCATGGGTAAACTTGAGTTCTTCCTCTAGCTCGATGATCCTAGTCTTCGCCTTCTTCAAGTCCATCATGTCCGCACACATCTGGTTCTCCTAACGTCGAATGTGCTGGTTTAACTCCTGGATGAAAGCTGCAATGGATCTATCCTTCCTGGTGTTGATTACTTCCCATTGCTCGTCTCGGTGCCCACATATTTGGCAAATAGTGTCCTTAAGCTCCCTGTTGTAAACTTCTCCAATGCGTCCCATGGTGATGTGAGCTGCCATACTCTTTCCTAAACTCCAGGTTGGTGCGTCGAAGGAAAATTCTATGGGTTTAGAAGTTGGCGAGAACGTCCTTCCTGGAACTTGTACTTGAATCATCCAGCGCTCCTCTTCAAGTAAAGTGGCGTTGTACGTCCCGATGAAGCTTGGTATTCCAATGTTCAACTACCTAGTGACTTCCTTCAAGTGGCGTCCAAAAGGTGTGTCTTCATCCGGTTGTGCAAACTTGTTCTTCATCTCCGTCATCCTAAAGAGTAGAAAATGGAGAGGAGTCAGAAATGAGAAGAGAAGTGTGACCTAGGGTTTATCTTAGTGGTCGTGTCCTACACTCAGCGTGTGCTCTGATACCATCTTGTAGCGACCCGACCTCAGATGGTCAAGTCTTTGTGCTTCAGTGTCATCCCTGGATCGGTAATGCTGACACACACAGTACTCGAAGGATTTATAACAGAGTAGCAATCACACACTATTACATCGAATGTCTCCAAAGAGAACTTATTACAATAATATGGCTTAAGGCCATCTAATGCGATAACAGTGGAAGGCTTGGAAGATAAGGTGAATCCATCAACTCCAACGGCATAGCTGAGCTGCACGGCAACGACCTAACGAACCTTACTCCTCGTCTGAAAAGTCTACAACATAATACGTTGCAGCCCGAAAACGGGTCAGCACATGAAATATGCTGGTAATATAACACAGTAGAGAAGAAACAGAATAATGCTATCACTACATGCATATATGGCTGGTGGAAAGCTGTATGGTTGTAGTTTTGCGAGAAGCCAATTTTTCCCTACAACAATGGAATAGATTTTAATTTTACTATCATGGTGGTTGAAACATCATTGAGAAGGTATCCCCAACTCAATCCCAATTAAAGTGAATTAACATCCCAACAGTATTAATTAAGCATGGTGAGATACATGTGATAACCCAAGTACTAGATACTCAAGAATTGTCCATAATCGGGGACATGGCTAACCATGATTAGATTGTACACTTTGCATAGGTTTGCGCACTTTTCCCCACAAGACTCGATCGCCTCCGTTGGATTTATCGCATTACATGGTGTTTGAGAAACGGATGACCGAGACACAGTCTTTCAGAAACGTTAACTCTCTACTCCGGGTTGACCATACCAAACCTACAAAACCCACTACCTGCTGATCTACCTCTTCAAGAGCTTCACGTAACTTACTCAACTATGCTAGAGCCCATAATAGCTTGTGGCTGCACATGGAAGTTTCTAGCATTAGTCATCTCAGTTCCCTTTGAGCCTGGGTGGCGGTCCATAGGAAGATCACACGGGTACCCCGGGATTTCCAAAAAAACATACAACACTCGGTTCCCTAGGTGCCTCAATCCGCCCAGTTGTTTGATTAAGTTGCCACCTTAAGTTGAACCATTAATTAACAATCTCACATCTGACATGAATTTCACTCAAACCCAAACCACGTCTACGAGCATAGCATAGCAATATAAGCAATACGTAGAAGTAACTCCCAAGGGTTTGAATATAACAGGGCAATAGGTTCTACCTCAGCAACTACTTCCCAACCCACAAGTTAATGTCATCCTAATCATGCAATGTTTGAGGATTGGAACTAATGCATAAAAACTGAGTAATAATGGGATATGATCAAATTCCGCGAATCCTAGAGACTCGTAGTAACACGCTTCGCACTCTGGGAATTCTATCGTAAGCAAACAATAACATACATAAGTAACAAGCAACGATGTACAAGCAAAACTCAAATAAGAGAGGTTGACCACAAAGTTCAAATTAAGAACTCCGGTTCGCAAAAAGAATCAAAACAAACGGAGCAACGAAACTCAAACGGCGAAAGAAAGAAGCTTCATTTCCTAATCTGAAACTAGGTCAAATTTTACAGTAGCAAAAACTTGTTTGAGTTGGTTAAACGGAAAGAGGGTTTCGAGATGAAACTCCAGGTGCTTGAATCGCCTGATTCCGTTAAACGAGCGAAAAGATAAACAAAAACTAAGATCGGATCAGAAATCACGATCAGAAAAACTACGGAATAAATCCGATAAAAGAAAACTCACGAACAGACTAACGAACGAGCTAGTTGTTTCTAACGGGCGAGGAACCGTTCGTTAAAACGAACGTTCGGACGAACGTCCGCTAACTAGAAGAACCGAGAAAAACCAGCGAATCCAAAAAAACGGATCTAGGGTTTCTGAAAAAAACTGAACGGTTTTTTTAAAAACCGGCGGCGGGGCGCGGTGGCTACCTCCGGCGAGAGGGCTCCGGCGAGGCGGGGCAGCGGCGGCTGCGGTGGCGAGCGCGGGCGGCGGCGGCTGCGCGCGGCAGGGGCGGTGGGGCTAGGCGGCGGTGGTGGTGGTGGTGGGGGCGGGGGTGGCGACGTATATAAAGGGGCGGGGGCTGCGACTTGGAGGAGGGGGCAAGGCGCGACGGCTGCGGAGTCCAACTCGGACTCCGGTCTGAGTGGCGGCGGCGGCGGCGCGCGCGCGTAGGAGGCGGCCTGGCGCGGATGGGCCTTAGGCCCAATCGGCGCGGAACCCTTTTTTTTTAAAACTTCGCCGACCGAAATAAAATCCTAGAAAAAAAATAAAAACCTAGAAATGCCAAAACAATTTTTCACCGTCTAAATAAAATATTTAGAACAAGATGAACATTTTCTTGGCCCTAAAATGCAATTTTGAAAAACATGCAATTTTTCTAATGCAAATAAAATCCGAATAAAATCCAATAAAAATCAATTTAATGATTTTAATATTTTTCCTCCAATATTTCATTTATTTTGGAGAAGTCATATTATCTCCTCTCTTTGATTTTTAATGTGAAATATTTTTCGGAGAAAAATAATTAAAATCAAATCCTCTTTTCATTATTTGATAAAAGAATCAAATATGAAGACCGGGAAATCCCCAACTCTCTCCGAGGGTCCTTGAGCTGCTTAGGATTTCGAGGATTACGGAACGGAAAAGCAATAAAACATGATATGCATGGATGATCTATGTATAACATTCCAAATTGAAAATTTGGGATGTTACATTCTATGCATAGGCATCTTATAGGCAAACAAATTATCATAGTAAGCAAAAACTAGCATATGCAAGGAAGCGGAAAGAGACAATAGCAATCTCAACATAACGAGAGGTAATTTAGTAACATGAAAATTTCTACAATCATATTTTCCTCTCTCATAATAATTACATGTGGGATCATAAGCAAATTCAACAAAATAGCTATCACATAAAATATTTTCAACACGATCCACATGCATGCAAAGTTGACACTCTTCCAAAATAGTGGGATTAACATTAACTAAAGTCATGACCTCTCCAAACCCACTTTTATCAAAAATTTCATAAGATTGAACATTATCCAAATATGTGGGATCTAAAGTTGACACTCTTCCAAACCCACTTTCAATAATATTGCAAACACTATTATTAATCTCATATTCATCATGGGGATTAAATAAATTTTCGAGATCAAAAGAAGAATCACCCCAATCATGATCATTGCAACAAGTATAGCAAAACTAGCATCCCCAATCTTAGGGTTTTGCATATTATTAGCACAATTGAAGTTAATAGAATTTATAATAACATTATTGCAATCATGCTTTTTATTCAAAGATCTATCATGAATCACTTCATAAAGCACTTCATCACAATTTTCAAATTCACAAATTTCAAGAAAAACCTCATAAAGATAATCTAGTGCACTCAACTCACTAGCAATTGGTTAATCATAATTGGATCTTTTAAAAAGATTAGCAAGAGGATGAGGACCCATAACAATAGATTTTTAGCAATCGAAGATGCAAGCAAATAGAAGGCACATAGTAACACGAGCAAACAGAAGGACGAATAGAAGAGGGGCGAAGAAAAGGCAAAGGTGAAGTGGGGAGAGGAAAACGAGACACAAATGGAAAATAATGTAATGCGAGGGACAAGAGTTTGTGATGGGTACTTGGTATGTCTTGACTTGGCATAGATCTCCCCGGCAACGGCACCAGAAATCCTTCTTGCTACCTCTTGAGCATGCCTTGGTTTTCCCTTGAAGAGGAAAGGGTGATGCAGCAAAGTAGCGTAAGTATTTTCCTCAGCTTTTGAGAACCAAGGTATCAATCCAGTAGGAGACTATACACAAATCGCCTAGTACCTGTACAAACAAATAAGAACCTTGCAACCAACGCGATAAAGAGGTTGTCAATCCCTTCACGGCCACTTGCAAAAGTGAGATCTGATAAAGATAATAAGATAAATATTTTTTGGTATTTTTGTATAGATTGAAAATTAAATATTGCAAAATTAATAGTAAACTGGAATTGTAGATTGGAAACTTATATGATGTAAAGTAGACCCGAGGGCCATAGGTTTCACTAGTGGCTTCTCTCATGATAGCAAGTATTACGGTGGGTGAACAAATTACTGCCGAGCAATTGATAGAAGAGCGCATAGTTATGAGAATATCTAGGCAATGATTATGAAATATAGGCATCACGTTCGTGTCAAGTAGACTGAAACAATTCTGCATCTACTACTATTACTCCACACATCGACCGCTATCCAGCATGCATCTAGAGTATTAAGTTCATAAGAAAAGAGTGACGCATTAGGCAAGATGACATGATGTAGAGGGATAAACTCAAGCAATTTGATATAAACCCCATCTTTTTATCCTCGATGGCAACAATACAATACGTGCCTTGCTACCCCTAGTGTCACTGGGGAAGGACACCGCATGATTGAACCCAAAGCTAAGCACTTCTCCCATTGCAAGAAAGATCAATCTAGTAGGCCAAACCAAACTGATAATTCGAAGAGACTTGCAAAGATATCAAATCATTCATATAAGAATTCAGAGAAGAATCAAATATTGTCCATAGATAATCTTAATCACAAACCCACAATTCACCGGATCTCGGCAAAGACACCACAAAAAGAATTACATCGAATTGATAACATCGAGGAGAACTTTGTATTGAGATCCAAAGAGAGAGAAGAAGCCATCTAGCTAATAACTATGGACCCGAAGGTCTGTGGTAAACTACTCACAATCATCGGAGAGGCTATGGTGTTGATGTAGAAGCCCTCCGTGATCGAATCCCCCTCCAGCAGATCACTGGAAAAGGTCCCCAGATGGGATCTCATGGGTACAGAAGGTTGCGGCGGTGGAGAAGTGGTTTCGTGGCTCCCCTAGATGTTTTTAGGGTATAAGAGTATATATAGGCGAAAGAAGTAGGTCGGTGGAGCTACGAGGGCTCCACGAGGGTGGGGGGCGTGCCGCCCTACCTCGTGGCCGCCTCGTTGCTTCCTTGACCTGCACTCCAAGTCTACTGGATTGCGTTTGTTCAAAAAAAGATCCTCTCAAAGGTTTCATTCCGTTTGGATTCCGTTTGATATTCCTTTTCTGTGAAACATTGAAATAGGCAAAAAACAGCAATTTGCAATGGGCCTTCGGTTAATAGGTTAGTCCCAAAAATCATATAAAAGTGCATAATAAATCCCATTAAACATCCAAACCAAATAATATAATAGCATGGAACAATAAAAAATTATAGATACCTTGGAGACGTATCAACATGCTGGTAAGCAGTATGACTATTATCGCCCACAACTCTTTGTGTTCTACTCGTGCATATAATATCTACGCATAGACCTGGCTCGGATGCCACTATTGGGGAACACAGTAATTTCAAAAAAAATTTGCGCACACGCAAGATCTATCTAGGAGATGCATAGCAATGAGAGGGGGAGAGTATGTCTATGTACCCTCGTAGACCGAAAGCGGAAGTGTTATGACAACGCGGTTGATGTAGTCATACGTCTTCACGATCCAACCGATCCTAGTACTGAAGCTATGGCACCTTCGCGATCTGCACACGTTTAGCTCGGTGACATCCCACAAACTCTAGATCCAGCAGAGGTCGAGGGAGAGTTTTGTCAGCACAACAGTGTGATCACGGTGATGATGAAGTTATCGATGCAGGGCTTCGCCTAAGCACTACAACGATATGACCGAGGTGGAAATCTATGGAGGGTGGCACCGCACACGGCTAAACAATCAACTTGTGTGTCTATGGGGTGCCCCTCTCCCCCGTATATAAAGGAGTGGAGGAGGGGAGGGCCGGCCCTCCCATGGCGCGCCTAAGGGAGGGAGTCCTACTCCTAGTAGGAGTAAGTTTCCCCCCTTCCCTAGTTGGAGTAGGAGAAGAAGGAAGAGAGAGAGAGAGAGAGAGAGAGAGAGAGAGAGAAGGAAGGGGTGGGGGTGGGGGCGACCCCCCACCCAATTTGGATTGGGCTTGGGGGGGGCGCCCTCCACCTTGGCCACCTCCTCCTCTCTCCCACTAAGGCCCAATAAGGCCCATTGACTCCCCGGGGGGGTCCGGTAACCCCCCGATACTCCGGTAAATGCCCGAACTCATCCGGAACCATTCCGATGTCCAAACATAGCCTTCCAATATATTGATGTTCATGTCTTGACCATTTCGAGAATCCTCGCACTACAAAAAAAATACACTTCCTTGATGATACATGTTTGTCACAGTAGGTCACGTTTTTTGTCATGCATGTACATCCATGACAAATTTATGACAGAATGAAGATAGTCATACATGTGCTGTCGTAGAAGTGTTCCATGACATTACCAAAATTATCATCACGGAAGTGTCCACTTCCATGACGATAAATCACGCGTCACAGAAGTGCTTTCGTCAAGGGTGACCGGCACGTGGCATACACCGTAACGGAACGCCGTTAAGCTATCGGGTCCGGTTTTGGATCCGATAACCCGTTAACAACCCAGACCAATGGGGATTTTCCACGTGTAAAATTCTGATTAGCTAACGGAAACACGTGTCAGCTCCGCGTTGGCACAGGTTTCACTCATCCAATGGGCGAGATGCGCCTATGATATGTTGACATGTGGACCGCCCCAAAAGTGGCCCATAAAGTTTAAATGGGCCGGCCCAACTAAAGGCCCACAAGATTTTGCGGTCCATAATGGGCCAGCCCAGCAAAAGGCCCATGAGATTTTGTGTATCATAATTAGCCGACCCAGCTAAAGGCCCGCGAGATTTTGTGGGCCATAATGGGCCGGCCCAGCTAAAGGCCCGCGAGATTTTGCGGACCATAATGGGCCGGCCTAGCTAAAGGCCCAACATTCTCAGTTAAGGCCCATATGGCTAGTGTGAAATCGGCCCATCAATGGCCTGTCCTAAACTTGTTATCACCACGGCCCATGGTCACTTCTGGCCCATTAACAGTCTGCTAAGTGTATGGGCCGAATTACGGCCTGGTGTATTTCCGGCTTATTAAAGGTCCTGCTTCATTTGGTCCCATTTACAGGCCATTGAAACTTTCGGCCCATAAACGACCGTGGAGGATTTGGGTCCTATTAGGCCATGTCTGACATTCGGCCTGTTAGAGGCCCACTATAGATTTGGGCCACTTTCGGCCTGTTGTGATTTTCGGCCTGTTAATGTCAGACGAAATCCATGGGCCATATGTGGCCCAACGTCACATTGGGCCCATTAACGGCCCATATAAAAATGACGACAATCTAGCCTGACCGAACTTCGCCTGTTAAAGGCCCGTGTATTAGGTCGGCGCATTTACGGCCCGTTCGAATTTCGGCCTGTGAAAGATCCGCATCGTAAATGGGCCCAATCTCACTTTTGGTCTTTTAAAGGCCCATGTTTTTATGGGCTCGAGATATTTACACCTGTAAATGGCCTATTGTTACCGAGGGCTCAAATTATGTTTAGGCCTGTTAAAGGCCCACTATGGGCATAGGCCTACCAGAAAAATATGAAATCTTATGCTGATTTAGGCCCAGATATTTTTAGTGGGCTACATGCAAATTTCGGCCCATAATCGTTTTTAGCCCAATTGGAATGGGCCCGACGAATGTTGGCATGTTGGGCTCCTACGAAGCTTTCGGCCGAATACATTACTAAGATAAACCTACACTATACAAAAATAGCGTCGTAATTATTGTAGCCTTTGGCAGCATCATAAATGTTGTATCACAACAAAAGGCCTATTGGCATAAAGTTTACAGTCCTTGCAGATAAAAGCACCATCATATGTATAGAAGCACAGGTCATTTGACCTGAGTGCTAATGTTTCAGGCTGTAGAATCTGATGGAGCAGCACGATCTTCACCTTTTTTCCGCCATTGCTCTTGAACAACGAAGCGAATGTCTGATAGTCTGGTTTCAAAACCATTCATATGTTGACGACATTTGTCAACCACTATTCTTGTTTCCAAAACGACGTCCATTAGGAATTGGACTTGTGTTTGGAGCACAGATATATCACTCTGTCTAGCAAGAAGATTTTGTTCAGTAGGCGATTTGTACGAGGTTACCTTGACAACCAACCCAGAATTACGTAGGAAGGTGCTTTTTTGCACTGTTAGTTGAGAGATACTAACACACTGCAGCAATAGGAGACATTGTGCCTGTGGTAGCCTCGTCACCTTTAGGTGGTTGTGGCTGTTCAATCATTATTTCCATAACTTCCTGAAAGTTTGAACTTATAGATTAGTGTACCAGATAAGTTACTAATGAGACAAAAACAAAAAAAGTAGGTTACACGTTTATACATAACTTATTTTGGTGAACTATTGTAATACATTAGTATATATTGTAGTGCCAACTACATAACAAAATCACTTTCGAAACATATGTCCATGTAGCATGCCTACTGTATTGTCTGTTTCCTCACATTCGTTGACATCTAAGGATAAAGAGACATGGTTTAAATTAGGATGAACATAGTATGACATCATTCATATCATGGGAAAACATATATAAAACAAACATGCTATTTTATCATTGTGTGCGCACGTGAACATAACAACTAGAATACAGATCAAGACCAAAAGAATATCCTTCATCTCTTTTAAACCATGTAAGGTGAAATGATACGTTAAGACAACTGTGTATAAAAGTGAACAGAGTAACTAGCATTGGCTGCAAACCAAGTAGTTAAATGAACACATCACAGGACCAATCAGTTCAAAGGTAGGAGGAGTAAGGACTTACAACAACGGCTTGAACTGGTGTGCTTATGCCCTTCATCTTGCTGGTGTGGCAATCCTTGAAGATTTACACTGCATTCAGTTCAGGTTCTTTTTGGTTCGCGCACAGGCTTTCCTCTATATTTGGAACAAGTCAATATAGATACGATAATTGTAGCGACCCGACCTCAAGCGGTCAAGTCTCTATGCTTCAGTGTCACCCCTGGATCGGTAATGCTGACACACACAGTACTCGAAGGATTTATAACAGAGTAGCAATCACACACTTATTACATCGAATGTCTCAAAAGAGAACTTATTACAATAATTATGGCTTAAGGCCATCTAATATGATAACAGCGGAAGGCTTGGAAGATAAAGTGAGTCCATCAACTCCAACGGCATAGCTGAGCTGCACGGCAACGACCTAACGAACCTTACTCCTCGTCTGAAAAGTCTGCAACATAATATGTTGCAGCCCGAAAACGGGTCAGCACATGGAATATGCTGGCAAAATAACACAGTAGAGCAAGAACAGAATAATGCTATCACTACATGCATATTTGGCTGGTGGAAAGCTCTATGGTTATAGTTTTCGCAAAAAGCCAATTTTCCCTACAACAAAGGAATAGATTTTATTTTAACTATCATGGTGGTTGAAACATCATTGAGAAGGTTCCTCCAACTCAATCCCAAATTAAAGTAATTAACAACCCAACAATATTAATTAAGAGTGATGAGATACGTAAGATACTCCAAGTACTAGATACTCAAGATTGTCCATAACCCGGGACACAGCTAACCATGATTAGATTGTACACTTTGGAGAGGTTTGCGCACTTTTCCCCACAAGACTCGATCGCCTCCGTTGGATTTCTCGCACTACATGGTGTTTGAGAAACGGATGACCGAGACACAGTCTTTCAGAAACATTAACTCTCTACTCCGGGTAGACCATACCAAACGTACAAACCCACTACCTGCCGATCTACCTCTTCAAGAGCTTCACGTAACTTACTCAACTATGCTAGAGCCCATAATAGCTTGTGGCTGCACACGGAAGTTTCTAGCATGAATCATCTCAGTTCCCTTTGAGCTTGGGTGGCGGTCCATAGGAAGATCACACGGGTACCCCGGGATTTCCAAAAAAACATACAACACTCGGTTCCCCAGGTGCCTCAATCCACCCAGTTGTTTGATTAAGTTGCCACCTTAAGTTGAACCATTAATTAACAATCTCACATCTGTCATGGATTTCACTCACCCAAACCACGTCTACGAGCATAGCATAGCAATATAAGCAATGCGTAGAAGTAACTCCCAAGGGTTTGAATATAACAGGGCAATAGGTTCTACCTCAACAACTACTTCCCAACCCACATGTTAATGACATCCTAATCATGCAGTGTTTGAAGATTGATTCTAATGCATCAAAACTGGGCATGGAAAGAGTATGATCAATGTGTTACTTGCCTTGCTGACGATCCGCGTAACCTAGAGACTCCAAATAACACGCTTCGCACTCCGGGAATTCTATCACAAACAAATAATAGCATACATAAGCAACAAGCAAAGATGCACGAGCAAAACTCAAATAAGAGAGATTGACCAAAAAGTTCAACTTAAGAACTCCGGTTTGCAAAAAGAATCAGACCAAACGGAGCAACGAAACTCAAACGGCGAAAGAAACAAGACCCGTTTACTAATCTGAACTAAGGTCAAATTTTACAGTAGCAAAAACTTGTGCAAGTTGGTTAAGCAAAAAGAGGGTCTCAAGACGAAGATCTAGGTGCTTCAATCGCCTGATTCTGACTAACGAGCGAAAAGATAAACAGAAACGAAAATCGGATTAGGAATCACGATCGAGAGTAACCCCGGAAAAATCCGATAAAAAGAAAACTGACGAACAGACTAACGAATGAGCGTTCATTATCTATAACTAACGAGCGAAAACCGTTCGTTAAAACGAACGTATGGACGAACGTCCGCTTAATAGAGGAACCGGGAAAAACCGGCAAACCAATCTAAAAAAAACTTACTAGGGTTAAAAAAACCGAATCGGTTTCTTAAAAAAATCAGCGGCGACGGATCGGCGCGGTACCTCCGGCGAGGTGGGGCTTAGGAGGCGGGGCGGCGGCTTGCAGTAGCGGCAACGAGGCGACAGCGGCGCGGCGCGGCTGCAGCGGCGGCGGCGAGGCGCGGGCGGCGGGAGGTGGCGGCACGGCGCGGCTGCAGCGGCGGCGGCGAGGCGCGGGCGGCGGGAGGTGGCGGCACGGCTCGGGGCGGGGCTCGGCGGCGGTGGTGGTTGTGGTGGTGGCGGGGTTCCGAGGGGAAGTAGGAGGAGTCCCGGCCGGACTCCTTGTTCGAGGCGGCGGCGGCTCGGTCTCCGGGTGGGAGACGGCGCGCGCGGGGAGTGGGCCGGCCCGGTTGGGTTTCGGCCCAGTCGGCTGGAAGTTTTTTTAATAATTCCGCCAAACAGAAAATAAATCCTAGAAAATAAAATAAAAATCTAAAAATGCCAAAACAAATTTTCACCGTCTAAATAAAATATTTAGAACTAGATGAACATTTTCTTGGCCCTAAATGAAAATTTGAAAACGTGCAATTTTTTAATGCAAATAAAATCAAATAAATGATTTTAATATTTTTCCTCCAATATTTAAATTATTTTGGAGAATTCATATTATCTCCTCTCATATATTTTATCATGAAATATTTTTCAGAGAGAAAAATAATCAAAATAAAAAATCCTCGTTTCATTATTTGATAAAAAAATCAAATATGAAAACCGGGAAATCCCCAACTCTCTCCGAGGGTCCTTGAGTTGCTTAGGATTTCGAGGATTGCGGAACGAAAATGCAATAAAATATGATATGCATGAATGATCTATATATAACATTCCAAACTGAAAATTTGGGATGTTACAAACCTACCCACTTAAGATGAATCTCGCCCTCGAGATTCGGGTTGGCTAGAAAATAGGTGTGGGTGGTCTTTGCGTAGATCATCCTCTCGTTCCCAGGTGGCTTCATCCTCGGTATGGTGACTCCACTGAACTTTTCAAAACTTGATAACCTTGCTGCGGGTGACTCGGCTGGCAAACTCAAGAATCTTAACTGGCTTTTCCTCATAAGTCAAATCATTGTCCAACTAAATCGCCTCCAAGGGTACTGTATCTCTTAACGGTATTTAGGCCATCTCAGCATGACACTTCTTCAACTGTGAAACGTGAAACACATCATGAACTCTTGGCAGTCCTTCAGGTAACTCCAACTTGTAGGCAACTTCACCCATCCATTCCAAAACACGATACGGTCCTACAAATCTCGAGGCTAACTTTCCCTTAACTCCAAAATGTTTCACTCCTCGCAAGGGTGATACTCGCAGATACGCTCTGTCTCCAATTTCATAGGTTACCTCCTTGCGTTTCGAGTCTGCATAACTCTTCTGCCTGGACTGGGCAATCTTCAGTCTATCACGAATCAGCTTAACTTTCTATCCAGACTCTTTGATCAAGTCCGGTCCAAACAGCTGTCGGTCTCCTACTTCATCCCACATCAACGGCGTTCTGCACCTTCGTCCATACATGGCTTCGAACGGTGCCATCTTCAAACTGGCTTGGTAGCTATTGTTGTATGAGAACTCTGCGTAAGGCAAATTGTCATCCCAACTAGATCCATAATCTAGCGCATAGGCTCTCAACATATCTTCCAGAATCTGGTTGACTCTCTCGGTCTGTCCATCCGTCTGCGGGTGAAATGTTGTACTGAACTCCAATCTAGTACCCAAAGTCTGGTGTAACTGATGCCAAAACTTTGAGGTAAACTTTGTTCCTCTATCTGATACGATGGTCCTCGGAACTCCATGCAGACATACGATCCTAGACATATATATCTTGGCCAACTTCGCACTTGTATAAGTGGTTTTCACTGGGATAAAGTGAGCCACTTTGGTCAAGCGATCAACTACTACCCATATGGAATCATATCCTAATTTGGGCCTGGGCAATCCGGTGATAAAGTCCATGCCAAGTTTATCCCACTTCCATTCGGGTATCGGCATAGGCTGTAACAATCCTGCTGGCTTTTGATGCTCTGCCTTCACTCTCTGGCATACATCGCATACAGCTACATATTCGGCAATATCCTTCTTAATCCCTGTCCACCAGAAACGTTCCTTCAAATCAAGATACATCTTGGTGTTTCTAGGGTGTATCGAGTATGGTGAGTCATGAGCCTCCTGAAGTATTAACTTCCTGATCTCTGGCACGTATATCCGGTCCTCAAACCATAAGGTATCGTGCTCATCCTCACGAAAACCTTTGGCCTTTCCTTTGCTCATCTTCTCCTTTATCTCGGCAGTATCTTTGTCATCCTTCTGAGCTTCCCGAATCTTACCCAAAAATGTCGACTGGACTCCCATTTTTGCAACAAACCTCTAGGAACAATCTCTAATCGAAGTTCCATGATATCCTCTGCTAACTCCTTTGGCAGTCCCGTACTCTCCAGGATATTAGCATAACTCTTTCAGCTCAAGGCGTCTGCTACGACATTGGCCTTTCCTGGATCATAGTGCAGCTTCATGTCGTAATCTCTTATAAGCTCCAATCATCTCCTCTTCCTAAGGTTCAGCTCCTTCTGCGTGAAGATGTACTTCAAACTCTTATGATCCGTGTACACATCACAACGGTTTCCAATAAGGTAATGTCTCCAAGTCTTCAATGCATGCACTACTGTTGCTAGCTCCAAATCATGAGTGGCATAGTTCAACTCGTGAGGTTTTAGTTGTCGTGAGGCATACGAAACAACTCTTCCGTCCTGCATAAGCACACTTCCAAGTCCTAAGCGAGAGGCGTTGCAATACACTTGGAAATCCTTATGTATATCTGGCAGTGTCAGCACTGGGGCTGTAGTCAAACGTTTCTTCAACTCCTGGAAACTTGCCTCGCAATCTTCCGTCCATTTAAACTTAGTATCCTTCTTCAATAACTCCGTCATTGGTTTCGCAATCTTGGAAAGATTCTCAATGAATCTCCGATAGTATCCTGCGAGTCCAAGAAAACCGCGGATCTCGCTAACTGAAGTGGGTGCCAACCATTCAGTGACTGACTGAACCTTGCTGGGGTCTACTGCTATACCTTCTGCTGATATAACATGTCCAAGGAATCCAACTTCCTTCAGCCAAAACTCGCATTTGCTGAACTTGGCATACAACTGGTGTTCCCTGAGTTTCTTGAGAACTAATCGCAAATGCTCCTTGTGCTCCTCTTCATTCTTTGAGTATACCATAATATCATCAATAAACACCACAACAAACTTGTCCAAATATTCCATGAATACCTTGTTCATCATGCTCATGAAATAGGAAGAGGCGTTAGTCAGTCCAAATGACATGACCGTATACTCATATAATCCGTAACGCGTGGTGAATGCTGTCTTTGGTATATCTTTCTGTCGAATCTTCAACTGATGGTATCCTGATCGCAAATCGATCTTTGAAAATACCTTAGCTCCTTGCAGCTGATCAAACAGATCATTGATCATCGGTAGTGGTACTTGTTCTTAATCGTCACTTCATTCAAGGCCCGATAATCAACAACCATTCTTAGGGATTTATCCTTCTTCTCAACCAAAAGCACTGGGCCTCCCCAAGGTGATGAACTCCTTCGAATGTAACCTTTCTCCAATAACTCCTTGATCTGTTTCTTAATCTCCTCCAGATCATTTGCGGGCATCCGATAGGGTCTCTTGGATATTGGCCCAGTACCTGGCAGTACCTCTATCAAAAACTCGATGTCTCGATCCGGTGGCATGCCTGGTAACTCCTCTGGAAAAACATAAGGGTAATCCCTCACTACAGGCACTTCCTCCTGAACAACTTCCATGAGGGTAATCACTTGGCTCCTCCTAGCCACATGCCTAGATACATACTTAATCCTTTTTCCCTCCGAGGTGGTGAGATAAATCGACTTACTAGCACAGTCAATACTTCCTCCATACTTTGACATCCAGTCCATACCTAATATCACATCCAATCCTTGTGACTCCAAGATAATTAGGTCGGACGGAAAAACATGGTTACCAATGATTAAGGGTATCTGGTCGCACCATCGGCTAGCCATATATTATGCTCCGGGTGAACTCACTAAGAGAGGGTTCCTAAGGGTTTGGGTTGGTAGTCTAAACTTTTCCACGAATCCCCTTGATATGTATGAATGCGATGCACCAGTATCAAAATGAACAAGAGCGGTAAATGACTTAACCAAAACTTACCTATAACCGCGTCTGGCTGCTCTTCAACCTCCTCTGCGTTAACGTGGTTCACTTGTCCTTTGTTGAATGGATTGGGCTTCTTCCCAGCGCTCCCATTTTCGTTTCCATTCCTTCCTTCAGGGCACTCCATGGCATAGTGTCCAGTCTTCCTGCACTTAAAGCAAGTAACGTGACTTAGGTCTCTTTTGGCGGGTGTGGTTGGGTTGGGGCGGTTCTGATTGTTGTTAGCTCCGTTCCCATTCCCATTTTTAGAACCATTGTGGTTATGCGATCCTCCTCCGGTGTGGTTAGGACCTCCATGGTTATGAACAAGTCCTCCCGAGTTCGGGGTTAGGCGAGGCTTCTGCTGAGCTCCTGAGTTATACCTCCCTTGTCCATACTTCCTCTTTCGGCTCTCAATCTGCTGATGCTTCCCTTCAATCATAAGAGCCTTATTTACCAACTCCTGGTAGTTGTTGAAGGTTGCTACCATCAACTACATACTCATCTCATCATTCAGCCCTTCCATAAACTTCTCCTGCTTCGCGGCATCTGTGGCCATGTCATCAGGGGCATAGCGAGATAACTTGCTAAACTCATCCACGTACCGAGCCGTAGTACAGTTCCCCTGGTGTAAGTTGCAAAACTCACGTTTCTTCATATTCATGGCTCCAGTTGAGACATGGGCTGTACGGAAGGCTTGCTGAAATTGGTCCCATGTCACCATGGCTATGGGGTAGGTGACAGTGTAATTCTCCCACCATGATGCTGCTGGTCCATCCAACTGATGTGCAGCAAAACGCACTGTCGGGGGTTTGGTGCGACATATGCCAACGGATGGCTTATCATGGTGGGGGCGAGTAGAACGTCGCCGGTGCCTGGAAACGGGATGAGGCGAAGACATGCACGCTGGCGGATCTTACCCAGCTTCGGGGCTCTTCGGGGAGATAATACCCCTACTACTGCTCTGCGGGGTCTCCGCATGATCACTATGGCCAAGTGTTTACATGGTTGCTCCTTGAGCTGTTTCTGGAGGTAGAAGAGGGCAAGGCTAGCTCTCTCCTTCTATCGGGTATGGTCTAGAACTACTGGGATCCAACCCCTTGCATGGGTGCCCTGGGGGTTTATATAGGCCTACCCCCAGGGGTACAATGGTAATTCGACTGGGCGCGGGCCCATTCGTCAGTGCCTCCGACCTCCGACTTCTCCGCTGATTGCTGGGGCCGGCCGACTGGTCTGGTACGGAGCCGACAGGCCGCGTCCGCCGTGGGCGGGTCTTGCTGGCCGCTGATTACTGTAGTCGTGCTTCTGATGACGCAGGCTTGGCCATGGGGTCGTGGCAACAGCCCCGCCGCCTAGCGGGCGATCACTGTGGCAACTCCCCATCTCATCTTGATTAATGGCGCGTGGCCCCGGGGGAGGGCTCGGCCGACTCCCCCGGGCCAACTCCCGACGGGTCTGACTAGCGGTTCTCCCACCGTCTCCCGAGGTCTCGCTGACTGGTGGGCCCCGCTGCCTCCAGTCCGTACAGACAAGCCATCGTGGGCACAGGACCTGGTACAGTGGTGCTGATGTCAGGGCCGGCCGGGCAACAGTGCCACGCCGCACGGAGATCTTCCCGGGTATGGCGTGTTGTGGCCATGCCTGCCCTTGGTAAGGGGCGGGAGTGGGCTTCACTTAGCCACGCCTCTGCCCCGTCCCCTTTGATGGGGTCATGGGTTTGCTGGAGTCGCCGGCCGACTCCCCAAAGCCGGCCTTTCTGGAAGTCATCCCTGGAACTCGGCCGTGAGCGGGCAGTCGGCCGCCCTGCCGTCGACTCCTCAGGAGACGACTCTTCACCCTGGGGTGTTGAGGGGTGCAGCCTGCCCCGATGTCTTGAAAGGTTATGGGACTCGGGTTGGCCTACCCGTGGCCCATTACTCCGACAGTAGTCCCCGAAGCTGGTGAGGCGCCACGGACGATCGGCCGAGAAGCTCAACAGTTTCTCTTTCTGGGTACTCAACACATGGTCTTGATTGACTTCTGCCGGGCCGTCTAGAAGGAGTCGGACTTGCTTAACTCGGACTTCACTCAATTTTGACTTGCTCGGTATTTCGAACGTCGCGGCGGGATTTTAAGTGGCGTGCTAGCTAAGCCTCCAGGCCGCTGCCCGTTCTTGGCCTGTTACCCAAGGGCACGTGGCTAGGCCGTCCTGCCAGCCCACGCGTGCGACGGGACAGGCCCACAAGCGGGGCCCGCCACTACCGCGCCTCGGCGCCCGAACGGATCCGCTGCAGCCCCGGTGGACGGTTGGGATTCCCGTGGAGTTACTGCGCGCAGTAACTTTTATGTGGATCGTGGGGGTCGTGGGGCTGTGGGTGCAGTAAATCCCCACGTCCGCCCCCTCGGCTTCGCAGCACACAGGGCTATAATTAGGGGGAAGAGGGGGACACGCGCGCCCCTCCTTCCCACTACTCCTCGTTCTCTTCCTCCTTGCCGCTCCTCGCACTCCTCCTTCCTCTTCTCTTCTTCGCTCCGCCGCACGCCCAAGCTTCAGCGAACGCCACGGTGACAGCTCGTGATGAGTTCTTCCTCCGCTGCCGCACCTCCCCCAGTGCGTTCCGGCACCTGGGACAATTTCGAGGTTCATGAAGACCACATCGAGTTCCTCCGCCGGACCCGTCGGCTTCCCGGCGAGGATCGCGTGCAGGTGCGTCTTGCGCCGGAGGGGGAGATTTCCCTCGCCCCGCAGGAGGGCGAGCGGGTCATCTTCCGCTCGCACTGCCTGCGTGGGCTGGGGCTGCCGGCGAGCAGCTTCTTCCGGTCTTTCTTGGAGTTCTACGGCCTCCAGCCGCGCCACCTCACCCCCAACACAGTGGTGCTGCTGTCCGCCTTCGTGGCCTTGTGCGAGGGCTTCCTCGGAGTCCTCCCCACCCTCGAGCTCTGGGGGGGAGTTCTTCTTCTCCAAGCTTGGCACCCAGGCCGCGGGCGTGCCGGCTCAATGCGGCGCCTTCATCGCCGTGCGAAGGTCAGGAGCCGACAACCCCTTCCCCTCCATCTCGCTGATAAAGTCGGTGAAGATGTGGCAGAGATCCTACTTCTATGTCAGGAACGTCGCCACGAGGGGCGACTGGGTCAACCTGCCAGCTTTCGAAGCCGGCCCGCCGGCTGGGAGACTGCCCAACTGATCGTACCGGGCCAGGTCGCTGACGCCTGCGAGAGCCGGCGCCATCACGCGACTCCGAGTGCTGACGCAGTCGGAGGGTCTGACTGGTCCGGACCTGCTGTCCGCCTTCGTCTCGCGCCGAGTTCTCCCACTCCAAGGCCGCCCTCACATGATAAGCCAGATGAGTGGGCGCCGCGACCCGAGTCGGATGTGCACCAAGGAAATGCCTCACGAAGAGGTGGCCCTCATGGTGAACTACCTCTCGGACAGCAGGCTCCCGGAGGACTGGCGATTCGGCAAGGAGCCGTACTCCCGCGCCAACCCCCCGCCCGTGGTGAGTCGCCTTTCTTTTCTTTCTTTAGATTGTCTTCTTCTTGCCGAGTTTTGTTTTGACCAGTCGGCTTTGGTTAGAATCCCCTTCTTCATCCACCAGCCGGCACCTCGGGGCCGGCCCGTGAGTTCGTCGCCGACCGGGCAGAGAGCGACATCGACGACCCCGATCTGGGGGCGGCGGCTCTAGAAGACGATGTCGAGGGAGGAGGAGGGACAGCAGGCGACTTCAGGCCTTCGGCTACCTTCGCCGACTGGCCTGAAGACAGCGCCGAGGGAGAAGTCGCCCCTTGCCATCGGCCAGGAGCCAGCCAGCCTGGCGCGGGCTCTTCTGCCGCGCCAGGCGCTCCAGGCGGCGGGAAGAAGCGCAGGGTCGTGCTGACCTTGTTCGGCAGTCGGCCGAAGAAGCCCAAGGGCTCGGCTGCGGCGACTCGGCGGGACGAGGCAGCCGCGAAGGCCATCCGCTTCCGTAAGGAAGTGAAGAAGCCATCGTTGGTCTCCGCGTAAGTATTCTGTCTTCAAAGTTTTATTCTTTATTCGTGATTTGTCTGAGTCTCTGCCTGCCCCTCTTTCTTCAGGGCTCCCCTCTCTCTTGAGCGGGTCGCCGCCGCCTCCGTCATGGGGTCAGCGGAGACGTCTGCCACCACTCGGCGGATTGACCCCGCTGCTGACCTCCGGGAGGCGACAGAGCGGAATGTGCAGGAGAGGCGCAACGAAGAAGAGGCCCTCCGCCTGGAGAAGGCGGAGGCCGACAGGGCGGAGGCCTCCGCTAAGAAAAAACTAGCGGAGGCCGAAACCGCCGCGGCGGTGAAGCAGCAGGCTGAGGAAGCCGCACGCCGCCAGTCGGCCTTGCTTGTCACCCCGCTGAACTCTGCGCCGCCGCCTCCGGAGTTCACAGGGCCAACTGGAGAAGCCGGCGGGGAGAACCTCGTCGAGGAGAGGGAAGGTGGCGACCCCTCTACTCCGGACGCGCACGTTCCGCCGCCGCCTCTGCCATCGTCTGAAGGCGCGCAAGGTGAGCAGCCAGCGGACCCTCCGGTGCCGCCGACCGAAGACGAGGCCATGGCGAGGCTACTCCTCCAAGTCAGCTCGCCAACGCGCCGTCGTCTGGAGAAGGCGACTTCGGCACCCCGCCCCTGGAAGCCGGCATTGCCAGCTCGGCGGCCCCAGACGCCGAAGCGATGAGCGCCGCACCTGTTGGGTGGGTGCGAGGAGGTGGCATAGGGCCGCTGAACCGGGCGCTCCTGGACGTCCAGGCGAAGCTCCGTGCTGAGGGCGACACTCTCCAAAGTTGCACCAAGGCGTTCCTAGCGTCGCGGGCAGCCGTCCGGGTATGTTTTTTTCCTTTGGTCTTTGTTTTCTTGCTTCTCTTTGTGGGGGCGCGCCAGCGCACCCACTGGGTGTAGTCCCCGAGTTTCGGGACGGCTCCTGAGCAGGCGGCCCGGAACTCCAATTGATGAACTTCTGGGTACTAACTTTGTCTGAAATGCTTGTCGCAGGATTACCACAACCTCCGCGTCACTGCCTTCAACCGTAACGTTGAAGAGCTGGGCAAGCGGACCGCCGACTTGGCGGAGAGCCGGAGTAAGTCCTTTTTTCTTCTCTGCGGGGGCGCGCTAGCGCACCCGCGGGCTGTAGTCCCCGAGATTTAGGCCGACTGCTGTGCAGTCGGGCCGGATATACCCGACGACCTACTTTATTGACGACTGCTATCTTTCTTCCTTTCCTTCAGGAGCCAACGCTGCTCTTCAACAGCAGCTGAGCGAAGCCAACTCCGCCCTGCGCGCCAAAGGGGAGGAGTGCAGCAAGCTCGCCACAGAGCACGATCTGCTGGCCACTCAGTTGGCAGAGCAGAAGGAGCTGCTTGTGAAGTCGCAGAGGGAGGCGGAGGAGACAGAAACCGCCCTCTTGGCCGAGTTCGCGAGCGAGCGCTCCTCCTAGTCTGACAAGGAGGCGCTGCTGTCCTCCGGCTTCCACGAGATTGAAGACATCGTTGATGGTGAGTCTCTTTATTTTCTTTCTTTGAGTTGCTGACTTAGATCGTGCCGACTCCTAGTTTTTGACTAGCTTCTTCGTTTCTTCGTGTCTTTGCAGACTTCTTCCCTGGGCAGTCGCAGGCCGCCATCCAAGCCATCGAGGCCGACGGTGAGAGTCGGAGGGTGGAGGGCATAGAGATTGTCGCCGATGCCCCTCGAACTCTTGACGAGCACATCCTGAGCATCGAGGCTCACCTCCGGCCGGCTCACCGGATGCTGCGCCGGCTCCAGCGCGTCGGTGCCCAGGCGATTGCCGCCCTTTGGCCGGATATGCAGGCTCCGCGCACCCCCAGCCTGACGGCCAACTAGCTGGAGGTCGCGGCTGGTCGTCTTGAGGCCTGGAAGGGCTCTTCGGCCCGGGATGGAGCGCGTCGGGCCTTGGAGTTCGTCAAGGCATGGTACCCGGGGCTGGATCTAGACCGGTTGGCCACGCTTCGGTCGGAGGCCCAGCCGGAGCTGGCGGCTGCGGAAGACGCCCTCGTCAAACGTGCTGCGGCGATCGCCAAGTACACCGACACCAGCATCTTCGTCCCCGAGCGGTCTGAAGACGGCGAGGAGGTACCGCCAGAGTGGTTTTGGATGAACCCAAACTACGGTGAAGACTCGGCGGAGGTGATTGGCTCTAGCATCAAGGAGGAGGACGAGGCGGAGGATGGAGGCGAGGCGGAGGCACCAGAAGACGGAGCAGACGGCCAGCCTCAGCCCGACCGCGCCTCGAGCAACGAGCCGCGTGCAACCGAGTCGACTGCTGCCAGAGGTGATCAAGCTGAGACTAGCCAGCCGGCTGCCCCGACGCCTGACGCTGGCGCCTCCTCCGACCCTCCGAATCCATCTGCTGCCTCCTATGCTGCCGTTGTATCTTTTATTTTATCTGCTTCGGTAGTCTTTGAAGAACTTGTTAATTCGCACAATTCCACCCGCGGGGTGTATTTTGAACCTCTACTCGACAATTCGGCCAAGGGCTTATGTTATGTAAATATATATATCTATCTTTTCTTGCTCATTGTTCTTTTGGCTTTTTCCTTTGCCGCTTTCTCTTAGTTGCCTGCCTTGCCGATCGGACAGCCGCTCTGCGGACTGTTGCTGGATCAAGTGCTAGGCTACTTTGGGAAAGCAAGTACTTAGCCGATTTCAAGATTGTTTGAGCAAGTTGGATAGAAGGCGACAATCCGACTGTCCGAGAGTCGGTTTGCGAGAAAGGCTGGAAGCCGTCTTGAGGTATGTTTTACGCTTTGAGTCCTTAGCCATTTTTCATGCGAACACCCATTCTACCTTACCTCTGCCCACCGTACAGTCGCTCTGCGAGCTGCGGCTTCTGACAGAAGATGGTTTAGGTGTTACACACTACTTGTCCGGCTGCAGGAAGCATTTCATAGTGCAAGGCGGCAAGTCCCCGGGTTGACTTGTCGAGCCCGGTGCCAAGCGGCATGACAAAGGGTAACATATTTGTAGGCATAATTTTTATCATACAGACAAAAGAGGGCACTCCCCGAGCTCGCCTCGGGGGCCCCGAAGTCTCAGTACTTTAATACAAAAGGTAGCGTGGTACATACTGCATCAACTGTAAAATCTTCGAAGGAGATTTGCATTCCATGGCCGCTCTGTCTCCTTGCCGGAGTCGTCCCTCTTGCGTGCTCGGGGCTTCTGAGCATCGATCAGGTAGTAGGAATCGTTGCCCAGCACTTTGCTGATGATGAAAGGGCCTTCCCAAGGCGCCGACAGCTTGTGCTGGCCGGCTGTTTGCTGGATCAGCCGGAGCACAAGCTCGCCTTCTTGGAAAGATCTTGGCCTGACCTTCCTGTTGTGGTATCGGCGCAGGCTCTGCTGGTAGATGCTGGACCGGCTGAGTGCCAACAGCCGGCCCTCTTCCAGCAGATCGACGCCGTCTTGTCGTGCTTCTTCTGCTTCCTCCTCGGTGTACATGGTGACTCGTGGGGAGTCAAACTCTATGTCCGTTGGGATGACGGCTTCGGCACCGTAGACGAGGAAGAAGGGCGTGAAGCCGGTTGACTTGTTTGGAGTCGTGCGCAGACTCTAGAGGACGGCTGGCAGCTCGTCAAGCCAGCAGCCAGCCGAGCGCTCCAGAGGCTTGATGCCGGACAGGATGAGGCCGTTTGCTCGCTCCACTTGGCCGTTTGACTGCGTATGGGCGACGGACGCTAGGTCCAGTCGGATGCCCTGTGTTGCACAGAAACGGGCCAAGGCGCCTTTGGCAAAATTTGTGCCGTTGTCGGTGATGATGCTGTGTGGTATGCCGTACCGAATTGTGATATCGGTGATGAAAGTCACGGCAGTCGGACCGTTCAGTTTCTTAATTGGCTTCGCTTCCACCCACTTGGTGAACTTTTCTACTGCGACAAGTAGGTGAGTTAAACCACCTCGTGCTGTCTTGAATGGTCCCACCATGTCTAGACCCCAAACTGCGAAAGGCCAGGCAATGGGGATGGTCTTGAGCGCAGAAGCCGGCTGGTGCGGCTTGGAGCTGAATTTCTGGCACCCTTTGCATTTTTGAACCAACTCCTTGGCCTCTTCCAAGGTAGTCGGCTAGAAGAAACCGTGCCGAAAGGCTTTGGCGACGAGTGCTCTTGAAGCCGCATGGTGGCCGCATTCGCCTTGATGGATGTCTTTGAGAATCGCCTGGCCTTGCTCTGGCTCTACGCAGCGCTGGTAGACACAAGTGACGCTGCGCCTGACCAGCTCTCTGTTGATTATGGTATAGGCTGCCGCCCGACGTTGTATTTGCCGAGCTGAGGTTTCATTAGTTGGTAGCTCTTTGTTCACCAGGAATTTGAGGATGGGCTAGGCCCATGAGGGTGCTGCTATTTCTTCGACTACCAGAACTGCGACTTGGACGAGGGCGGCTGGGCTGGGAGGCGGCGGGTTGGAGTCAGCAGCCGCTTGCTGGGTTGATGAAGTCCCCAGGCCGACTGGCGCGGTCCTTGGGCCGAGTTCTGGAATCTTCGAGTCCGCCACCGCAGTCCCCGGGCCGGGCTCGACTGTGGCGGCTTTGGAGTCATCCGCCAAAGTCCCCGTTCCGCCTGCCGGAGCTCTGGAGTCGGATCCGCCGTCTTCAGGAGGAGCCGGCACAAAAATGGAGTCTGATTCTGGTGAAGGCTTGACAGACGGCTTGAGGAGGCGTTGAAGGGCGACGCCAGATGGTATCGCTTGGTGGGTAGAGTCGATTCGTGCCAAGGTGTTTGCTTGGTCGTTGTCATTTCTTGGCACATGGAGTAACTCGCACCCTTCGAAATACCCGCTGAGTTGCTGCACGAGGAAACGGTAGCTCGCCATGTTTGCGTCTTTCGCGTCCCAGTCGCCAAATGACTGCTGGACCACTAAGTCCGAGTCGCCATAACACAAGATCCGGCAGATGCCAAGTTCTTTGGCAAGCCGGAGCCCGTGAATGAGCGCCTCGTACTCGGCAACGTTATTGGAGGCGGCAAAATGGATTTGCAGTACATACTTGAGCTTGTCGCCTTTGGGAGAGGTGAGTACGACGCCGGCTCCCAAGCCAGTGCGCATCTTGGAGCCGTCAAAGTGCATCCGCCAATGGGTGGAGTCAGGCGCTGGAGGCAGGTACTGGGTCTCGGCCCAATCGACGAGGAAGTCGGCCAGTGCTTGTGATTTGATAGTGGTGCGGGGCTGGTAGTAGATGGTGTAAGGAGCCAGCTCTATGGCCCACTTGGCCACTCGACCGGAAGCATCTCGGCTACCTATGATCTCGGCAAGTGGAGCCGTGCAGACCACCGTGATTGGATGCTCTTGAAAATAAGGCTTCAATTTCTTGGCAGCAAAGTGTACGCCATAACACATCTTCTGGTAGTGGGGGTAGTTCTGCTTGGAGGTCGATAGTACCTCGCTCAGGTAATATACTGGTCTCTGGATAGGCAGCGCCTTGCCTTCCTCCTTGCGCTCCACTACCATGACTGTGCTGACTACTCGGTGTTGGGGAACGTTGCAGAAAACAAAAAATTTCCTACGGTTTCACCAAGATCCATCTATGAGTTCATCTAGCAACGAGTGATCGGATGCATCTACATACCTTTGTAGATCGTGAGCGGAAGCGTTCAAAGAACGGGGATGAGGTAGTCGTACACGACGTGATCCAAATCACCGGAGATCTTAGCACCGAACGGACGGCACCTCCGCGTTCAACACACGTACGGAACAACCACGTCTCCTCCTTCTTGATCCAGCAAGGGCAGAGGAGAGGTTGAGGGAGATGGCACCAGCAGCAGCACGACAGCGTGGTGTTGATAGAGCTGCAGTACTCCGGCAGGGCTTCGCCAAGCGCTATGGAGGAGGAGGATGTGTTGGAGAGGGAGAAGGAGGCAACCAAAGGCGTGTCTCAAGAGCCCTCCTTCCCCCACTATATATAGGAGGGCCTAGGGGGGGCGCCGGCCTTGGAGATCCAATCTCCTAGGGGGTGGCAGCCAAGGGGAGGTTTCCCTCCCCCCCAAGGCACCTAGGGGTGCCTTCCACTAGTTGGACTCCTCCCTCTTGGAAACCCTAGGCGCATGGGCCTATTGGGGCTGGTGCCCTTGGCCCATGTAGGCCAAGGCGCATCCCCTACAGCCCATGTGGCCCCCCGGGGCAGGTGGCCCCACCCGGTGGGCCCCCGGGACCCTTCCGGTGGTCCCGGTACAATACCGATAACCCCGAAACTTGTCCCGATGGCCGAAATAGCACTTCCTATATATAATTCTTTACCTCCGAACCATTCCAGAACTCCTCGTGATGTCCGAGATCTCATCCGGGACTCTGAACAAAATTCGGGTTACTGCATATACATATCCCTACAACCCTAGCGTCACCGAACCTTAAGTGTGTAGACCCTACGGGTTCGGGAGATATGTAGACATGACCGAGACGACTCTCCGGTCAATAACCAACAGCGGGATCTGGATACCCATGATGGCTCCCACATACTCCACGATGATCTCATCAGATGAACCACGATGTCGAGGATTCAAGCAACCTCGTATGCAATTCCCTTTGTCAATCGGTATGTTACTTGCCCGAGATTCGATCGTCGGTATCCCAATACCTCGTTCAATCTCGTTACCGGCAAGTCACTTTACTCGTACTGTAATGCATGATCCCATGACCAGACACTTGGTCACTTTGAGCTCATTATGATGATGCATTACCGAGTGGGCCCAGTGATACCTCTCCGTCATACGGAGTGACAAATCCCAGTCTTGATCCGTGTCAACCCAACAGACACTTTCGGAGATACCTGTAGTGCACCTTTATAGTCACCCAGTTACGTTGTGACGTTTGGTACACCCAAAGCACTCCTACGGTATCCGGGAGTTACACGATCTCATGGTCAAAGGAAAAGACACTTGACATTGGAAAAGCTCTAGCAAATGAACTACACGATCTTGCTCTATGCTTAGGATTGGGTCTTGTCCATCACATCATTCTCCTAATGATGTGATCTCGTTATCAATGACATCCAATGTCCATAGTCAGGAAATCATGACTATCTGTTGATCAACGAGCTAGTCAACTAGAGGCTTACTAGGGACATGTTGGTGTCTATTATTCACACATGTATTACGATTTCTGGATAATACAATTATAGCATGAATAAAGACAATTATCATGAACAAGGAAATATAATAATAATGCTTTTATTATTGCCTCTAGGGCATATTTCCAACAGTCTCCCACTTGCACTAGAGTCAATAATCTAGTTACATTGTGATGAATCGAACACCCATGGAATTCTGGTGTTGATCATGTTTTGCCCTAGGGAGAGGTTTAGTCAACGGATCTGCTATATTCAGGTCCGTATGTACTTTACAAATCTCTATGTCTCCATCTTGAACATTTTCACGACTGGAGTTGAAGCGACGCTTGATGTGCCTTGTCTTCTTGTGAAACCTGGGCTCCTTGGCAAGTGCAATAGCTCCAGTGTTGTCACAGAAGAGCTTGATCGGCCCCGACGCATTGGGTATGACTCCTAGGTCGGTGATGAACTCCTTCACCCAAATTGCTTCATGTGCTGCCTCCGAGGCTGCCATGTACTCCGCTTCACATGTAGATCCCGCCACGATGCTCTGCTTGCAGCTGCACCAGCTTACTGCTCCACCATTCAACATATACACGTATCCAGTTTGTGACTTAGAGTCATCCAGATCTGTGTCGAAGCTAGCGTCGACGTAACCCTTTACGACGAGCTCTTCGTCACCTCCATAAACGAGAAACATGTCCTTTGTCCTTTTCAGGTACTTCGGGATATTCTTGACCGCTGTCCAGTGTTCCTTGCCGGGATTACTTTGGTACCTTCCTACCAAACTTACGGCAAGGTTTACATCAGGTCTGGTACACAGCATGGAATACATAATAGAACCTATGGCTGAGGCATAGGGGATGACACTCATCTCTTCTATATCTTCTGCCGTGGTCGGACATTGAGCTGAGCTCAATTTCACACCTTGCAAAACAGGCAAGAACCCTTTCTTGGACTGATCCATTTTGAACTTCTTCAAAATCTTATCAAGATATGTGCTTTGTGAAAGACCTATGAGGCGTCTCGATCTATCCCTATAGATCTTGATGCCTAATATATAAGCAGCTTCTCCAAGGTCCTTCATTGAAAAACTCTTATTCAAGTAGGCCTTAATGTTGTCCAAAAGTTCTATATCATTTCCCATCAAAAGTATGTCATCTACATATAATATGAGAAATGCTACAGAGCTCCCACTCACTTTCTTGTAAACACAGGCTTCTCCATAAGTCTGTGTAAACCCAAACGCTTTGATCATCTCATCAAATCGAATGTTCCAACTCCGAGATGCTTGCACCAGCCCATAAATCGAGCGTTGGAGCTTGCACACCTTGTCAGCATTCTTAGGATCGACAAAACCTTCCGGCTGCATCATATACAATTCTTCCTTAAGGAAACCATTAAGGAATGCCGTTTTGACGTCCATTTGCCATATTTCATAATCATAGAATGCGGCAATCGCTAACATGATTCGGACGGACTTCAGCTTCGCTACCGGTGAAAAAGTCTCATCGTAGTCAACCCCTTGAACTTGTCGATAACCCTTAGCGACAAGCCGAGCTTTATAGATGGTCACATTACCATTCGCGTTTGTCTTCTTCTTAAAAATCCATTTATTTTCTATGGCTCGCCGTTCAACGGGCAAGTCAGTCAAAGTCCATACTTCGTTTTCATACATGGATCCTATCTCGGATTTCATGGCTTCTAGCCATTTGTCGGAATCCGGGCCCGCCATCGCTTCTTCATAGTTCGAAGGTTCACCGTTGTCTAACAACATGATTTCCAAGACAGGGTTGCCGTACCACTCTGGTGCGGAACGTGTCCTTGTGGACCTTCGAATTTCAGTAGGAGCTTGATCAGAAGTATCTTGATCATCATCATTAACTTCCTCTCTAGTCGGTTCAGGCACCTCAGGAACATTTTCTTGAGTTACGCCATTTTCCGGTTCAAGAGGTAATACTTCATCAAGCTCTACTTTCCTCCCACTTACTTCTTTCGAGAGAAACTCTTCCTCTAGAAAGGACCCATTCTTGGCAACAAAGATCTTGCCTTCGGATCTGAGGTAGAAGATATACCCAATAGTTTCTTTAGGGTATCCTATGAAGACGCATTTTTCCGATTTAGGTTCGAGCTTTTCAGGTTGAAGTTTCCTGACATAAGCATCGCATCCCCAAACTTTTAGAAACGACAGCTTAGGTTTCTTCCCAAACCATAATTCAAACGGTGTCGTCTCAACGGATTTCGATGGTGCCCTATTTAAAGTGAATGCGGCAGTCACTAAAGCATAGCCCCAAAAGGATAGTGGTAAATCGGTAAGAGACATCATAGATCGCACCATATCTAATAGAGTGCGATTACGACGTTCGGACACACCATTACGCTGAGGTGTTCCAGGCGGCGTGAGTTGTGAAACTATTCCACATTTTCTTAAGTGTGTGCCAAATTCGTGACTCAAGTATTCTCCTCCACGATCTGATCGTAGAAACTTGATTTTCCTGTCACGTTGATTCTCAACTTCACTCTGAAATTCCTTAAACTTTTCAAAGGTTTCAGACTTGTGTTTCATTAAGTAGACATACCCATATCTACTTAAGTCATCAGTGAGGGTGAGAACATAACGATAGCCACCGCGAGCCTCAACACTCATTGGACCGCACACATCAGTATGTATGATTTCCAATAAGTTGGTTGCTCGCTCCATTGTGCCTGAGAACGGAGTCTTGGTCATTTTACCCATGAGGCATGATTCGCACGTGTCAAATGATTCATAATCAAGAGACTCTAAAAGTCCATCTGCATGGAGCTTCTTCATGCGTTTGACACCTACGTGACCAAGGCGGCAATGCCACAAGTATGTGCGACTATCGTTATCAACTTTACATCTTTTGGTATTCACACTATGAATATGTGTAATATTACGTTCGAGATTCATTAAGAATAAACCATTGACCATCGGAGCATGACCATAAAACATATCTCTCATATAAATAGAACAACCATTATTCTCGGATTTAAATGAGTAGCCATCTCGTATTAAACGAGATCCTGATACAATGTTCATGCTCAAACTTGGCACTAAATAACAATTATTGAGGTTTATAACTAATCCCATAGGTAAATGTAGAGGTAGCGTGCCGACGGCGATCACATCGACCTTGGAACCATTCCCGACGCGCATCGTCACCTCGTCCTTCGCCAGTCTTCGTTTATTCCGCAGCTCCTGCTGTGAGTTACAAATATGAGCAACGGCACCGGTATCAAATACCCAGGAGTTACTACGAGAACTGGTAAGGTACACATCAATTACATGTACATCAAATACACCTTTGGTGTTGCCGGCCTTCTTGTCCGCTAAGTATTTGGGGCAATTCCGCTTCCAGTGACCACTTCCCTTGCAATAAAAGCACTCAGTCTCGGGCTTGGGTCCATTCTTTGGCTTCTTCCCGGCAGCTTGCTTGCTGGGCGCGGCAACTCCCTTGCCGTCCTTCTTGGAGTTCTTTTTACCCTTGCCCTTCTTGAACTTAGTGGTTTTATTTACCATCAACACTTGATGTTCCTTCTTGACTTCTACCTCTGCTGATTTCAGCATAGCAAATACTTCAGGAATGGTCTTCTCCATCCCCTGCATATTGAAGTTCATCACAAAGCTCTTGTAGCTCGGTGGAAGCGACTGGAGGATTCTGTCAATGACCGCATCATCCGGGAGATTAACTCCCAGCTGAGTCAAGCGGTTATGTAACCCAGACATAGTGAGTATGTGCTCACTAACAGAACTATTTTCCTCCATCTTACAGCTGAAGAATTTGTCGGAGACTTCATATCTCTCGACCCGGGCATGAGCTTGGAAAACCATTTTCAGCTCTTCGAACATCTCATATGCTCCATGTCTCTCAAAACGCTTTTGGAGCCCCGGCTCTAGGTTGTAAAGCATGCCGCACTGAACGAGGGAGTAGTCATCGGTACGTGCCTGCCAAGCATTCATAACGTCTTGTTCTGCAGGGAGAATAGGTGCGTCACCCAGCGGTGCTTGTAGGACATAATCTTTCTTGGCAGCTATGAGGATGATCCTCAGGTTCTGGACCCAGTCCGTATAGTTCCTGCCATCGTCTTTCAGCTTGGTTTTCTCTAGGAACGCGTTGAAGTTGAGGACTATGTTGGCCATTTGATCTACAAGACATATCGTAAAGATTTTAGACTAAGTTCATGATAATTAAGTCCATCTAATCAAATTATTCAAAGAACTCCCACTTAGATAGACATCCCTCTTCTAGTCATCTAAGTATAACATGATCCGAGTTAACTAGGCCGTGTCCGATCATCACGTGAGACGGACTAGTCAACGTCGGTGAACATCTTCATGTTGATCGTATCTTCTATACGACTCATGCTCGACCTTTCGGTCTTCTGTGTTCCGAGGCCATGTCTATGCACATGCTAGGCTCGTCAAGTTAACCCTAAGTGTTTTTGCATGTGTAAAACTGTCTTACACCCGTTGTATGTGAACGTAAGGATCTATCACACCCGATCATCACGTGGTGCTTCGAAACAACGAACTTTAGCAACGGTGCACAGTTAGGGGAGAACACTTCTTGAAATTGTTGTGAGGGATCATCTTATTTACTACCGTCGTTCTAAGTAAACAAGATGCAAAACATGATAAACATCAAATGCAATCAAATAATAATAGTGACATGATATGGCCAATATCACATAGCTCCTTTGATCTCCATCTTGGGGCTCCATGATCATCTTGTCACCAACATGACACCATGATCTCCATCATCATGATCTCTATCATTGTGTCTCCATGAAGTTGCTCGCCAACTATTACTTCTACTACTATGGCTAATGCGTTTAGCAATAAAGTAAAGTAATTTACATGGCGTTTCTCAATGAAACGCAGGTCATACAAAATAAAGACAACTCCTATGGCTCCTGCCGGTTGTCATACTCATCGACATGCAAGTCGTGATTCCTATTACAATGGTATGAACATCTCATACATCACATATAGATCATTCATCATTCATCACAACTTTGTCCATATCATATCACAAAGCACTTGCTGCAAAAACAAGTTAGACGTCCTCTAATTGTTGTTTGCAAGTTTTACGTGGCTGAAGTAGGGTTCTAGCAAGAACGTTTTCTTACCTACGTGAAAGCCACAACGTGATTTGTCAACTTCTATTTACCCTTCATAAGGACCCTTTTCATCGAATCCGCTCCAACTAAAGTAGGAGAGACAGACACCCGCCAGCCACCTTATGCAACTTGTGCATGTTAGTCGGTGGAACCGGTCTCACGTAAGCATACGTGTAAGGTTGGTCCGGGCTGCTTCATCCCACAATACCGTTGAAGCAAGATAAGACTAGTAGCGGCAAGAAAGTTGACAACATCAACGCCCACAACAAATTGTGTTCTACTCGTGCAAGAGAACTACGCATAGACCTAGCTCATGATGCCACTGTTGGGGAACGTTGCAGAAAACAAAAAATTCCCTACGGTTTCACCAAGATCCATCTATGAGTTCATCTAGCAACGAGTGATCGGATGCATCTACATACCTTTGTAGATCGCGAGCGGAAGCGTTCAAAGAACGGGGATGAGGTAGTCGTACACGACGTGATCCAAATCACCGGAGATCTTAGCATCGAACGGACGGCACCTCCGCGTTCAACACACGTACGAAACAGCCACGTCTCCTCCTTCTTGATCCAGCAAGGGCAGAGGAGAGGTTGAGGGAGATGGCACCAGCAGCAGCACGACGGCGTGGTGTTGATGGAGCTGCAGTACTCCGGCAGGGCTTCGCCAAGCGCTATGGAGGAGGAGGATGTGTTGGAGAGGGAGGAGGCAACCAAAGGCGTGTCTCAAGAGCCCTCCTTCCCCCACTATATATAGGAGGGCCTAGGGGGGGCGCCGGCCTAGGAGATCCAATCTCCTAGGGGGCGGCGGCCAAGGGGAGGTTTCCCTCCCCCCAAGGCACCTAGGGGTGCCTTCCACTAGTGGGACTCCTCCCTCTTGGAAACCCTAGGCGCATGGGCCTATTGGGGCTGGTGCCCTTGGCCCATGTAGGCCAAGGCGCACCCCCTACAGCCCATGTGGCCCCCCGGGGTAGGTGGCCCCACCCGGTGGGCCCCTGGGACCCTTCCGGTGGTCCCGGTACAATACCGATAACCCCAAAACTTGTCCCGATGGCCGAAATAGCACTTCCTATATATAATTCTTTACCTCCGAACCATTCCGGAACTCCTCGTGATGTCCAGGATCTCATCCGGGACTCCGAACAACATTCGGGTTACTGCATATACATATCCCTACAACCCTAGCGTCACCGAACCTTAAGTGTGTAGACCCTACGGGTTCGGGAGATATGTAGACATGACCGAGACGACTCTCCGGTCAATAACCAACAGCGGGATCTGGATACCCATGATGGCTCCCACATACTCCACGATGATCTCATCGGATGAACCACGATGTCGAGGATTCAAGCAACCTCGTATGCAATTCCCTTTGTCAATCGGTATATTACTTGCCCGAGATTCGATCGTCGGTATCCCAATACCTCGTTCAATCTCGTTACCGGCAAGTCACTTTACTCGTACCGTAATGCATGATCCCGTGACCAGACACTTGGTCACTTTGAGCTCATTATGATGATGCATTACCGAGTGGGCCCAGTGATACCTCTCCGTCATACGGAGTGACAAATCCCAGTCTCGATCCGTGTCAACCCAACAGACACTTTCGGAGATACCTGTAGTGCACCTTTATAGTCACCCAGTTACGTTGTGACGTTTGGTACACCCAAAGCACTCCTACGGTATCTAGGAGTTACACGATCTCATGGTCAAAGGAAAAGACACTTGACATTGGAAAAGCTCTAGCAAACGAACTACACGATCTTGCGCTATGCTTAGGATTGGGTCTTGTCCATCACATCATTCTCCTAATGATGTGATCTCGTTATCAACGACATCCAATGTCCATAGTCAGGAAATCATTACTATCTGTTGATCAACGAGCTAGTCAACTAGAGGCTTACTAGGGACATGTTGGTGTCTATTATTCACACATGTATTACGATTTCCGGATAATACAATTATAGCATGAATAAAGACAATTATCATGAACAAGGAAATATAATAATAATGCTTTTATTATTGCCTCTAGGGCATATTTCCAACACTCGGCTGGTGGCGGCGATGTACAGGAGCATAGGTTCCTTGGGAGTCGGAGCCGCCAGGACGGGTGGAGTAGTCAGCATCTTCTTCAACTGGTGAAAAGCTTCGTCCGCCTTATGGTTCCACTCAAAAAAAGTGGTCTTCTTCATGAGTTGGTATAAGGGGAGAGCTTTCTCGCCCAGCCGACTGATGAATCGGCTGATGGATGCTAAGCAGCCGGTGAACTTCTGCACATCCAGCAATCGGATGGGTACCTCCATTCTCTCGATGGCCTTGATTTTTACTGGGTTGCATTCTATGCCGCGTTCAGAGACCAGGAAACCTAGCAGCTGGCCGGCTGGTACTCCGAAGACACACTTCTCGGGGTTGAGCTTGATCTGGAACCGGTGCAGGTTCTCAAAGGTCTCCTTGAGGTCTTCCAACAGTGTTCCATGCTTTTCCGTCTTCCCCACCTCGTCATCTACGTAAACGTGGGCGTTCCGGCCGAGCTGCTTGAGGAGACACTTCTGCATGCAACGTTGAAAGGTGGCGCCAGCATTCCTCAAGCCGAACATCATGGTGAGGTAGCAGAATGCTCCAAACGGCATGATGAAGCCGGTCTTCAATCTGTCAGCTGGGTTCCGCTTGATCTGGTGATATACTGAGTATGCATCCAAGAAACTCAACAACTCGCATCCGGCTGTGGAGTCTATCACCTGGTCAATTCTTGGTAGAGCAAATGGTTCCTTGGGGCAGGCCTTGTTGAGGCTTGTGTAGTCAATACACATTCGCCATTGCTTGTTCTTCTTTAGCACCAGGACCGGATTTGCCAGCCACTCCGGGAAGAAAACTTCCGTAATGAAGCCGGCTGCTAGGAGTCGGGCTATCTCTTCTCCGACAACTCTTCTCTTCTTTTCTGGTAAGCGGTGCAGGGGCTGCCTGACCGGCTTTGCATTAGATCGGACATGTAACTTGTGCTCGGCGAAATCCGTCGATACACCTGGCATGCCTTTGGGAGACCATGCGAAGATGTCCCGATTCTCACGGAGGAAATCGACGAGCTCGCCTTCCTATTTGCTGTCGAGGTTTGCACCTACGACGGCGTACCTCTCTGGGTGCTCCGGATCCAAGGGTATCTTCTTTGTCTCTTTGGCCGGTTTGAACGAACCTTCGGCTTCCGACTCCTTCGGGTCGGGCGATATCTCCGGCTGCTTGCCGGTCATCGCCACAACTCGTTCAAGGAGTCGCTTCTTGGTTGCGATCACCAAGGACTCGGCCAGCCGACTGCTCTCGGCCGCGCAAGCGGACGACTTCCGGTAGTCGCCGGCCACAGTCAGAATTCCCCTGGAACTGGGCATCTTCATCTTGAGGTAGGCGTAGTGGGGGACCGCCATGAACTTGGCCAAGGCGGGTCGGCCAAGTAGCGCATGGTATGGGCTCTCAAGGTCCACCACCTCAAACCAAACAGACTCTCTTCGGAAGTGATCTTTGTCCCCAAAGAGGTCGTCAATTAGGATCTTGCCGATTGGTGAGCAGGAAAGCCCAGGAACAATGCCGTGGAACACAGTCCGGCTGTTCTGAAGGTGTCTTTGCTTGATTCCTAACTTCTCCATTGTCTCCTTGTACAGGATATTGATGCTGCTGCCCCTGTCTATCAGAACTCGTGAGAAACGCGTGGCCTGTTTGTCCGTGGCAAAGGTGGCGTCCAGGACCAAGGTGTAGGAGCCCGGACTCGGCATCACTTCTGGGTGGTCAGCCCTACTCCAGCTGATGGGCCTCTCAGACCAGTGCATGAACTCTGGCGTCTCTTAGGCTACTGCGTTCACCTCTTGTCGCTGCAGCCGCCTGCTGCGTCGATCATCAGCCACACTGGTGAACACCACATAGGCTCCATGCTCTTCAGGGTATTCGTCTTGTACTGCGTCGATTGGCCTGACTGCCGGCTGCTGGGGCGGAGGCGGAGGCGGCTGCCCAGCAGGCGGGGGTGGCAGGAGGCCGTCTCCCTTGGCGATCCTGGTGAGCCAGTGGCACTTCCGGGTGGTGTGATTCGATGGCTTCACGCCGCTGTGGAACTTGCAGGGTCCATCCAAGGTCTGCTCATAGGAGAAGGCCGGCAACCAGTTCGGCTTGCCGCCTTTCTGTCGCTTGGGCGGAGGTTGCTCTTCTGGCTGCTGGGCTCCAACGGTCGCGACCTGCCGGCTGCCGGAAGCCGGCTGCGGGGCCTTGCGCTTGTTATCGCCCTGCTGTTGTCGCCGTCGGCGTCTGCCGCCGGAGTTCTTGGAGCCTGAGGAGCTACTTTGCCAGTCGTGCTGATTTGAATTCCCGCCTTCATGGAGGAGTCGGTCGTGGCATACTTGTCCGCTATGATTAGCAGCTCGTCGAGGGTCTCTGGCTCGTCGCAGAGGAGCTTGTGCTTGAGGAGGGTGCCTTCTCGGCACCCGGCTATGAAGTACTCGATGGCCTGCACCTCGTGCACGCCCTCGCAGGAGTTCCGGAGCTCAGCCCAACGCGTGAGGTAGTCGCGAGTCAACTCGTCAGGACCTTGTACGCACAAGGAGAGCTGACGAGGCTTGGGAGGACGCTTGTACGTGCTGGTGAAGTTGCGGACGAACGCTTCAGTGAAGTCGACCCAGCTGTTGATGCTGTAGGGCTTTAGGCTATTCAGCCATGTCCGGGTCGTGCCCTGGAGCATGAGCGGAACGTACTTTACGGTGACACGTTTGTTGCCGTTTGCTATGCTGACAGCCGTGGAGTAGTCGACTAGCCAGTCTTCTGGCTTCACGGAGCCGGTATACTTGGGCGTGTCTCTTGGGAGCGTGAACCCTCTGGGAAAGGGCTCGTCCCGAATGCGGGGCCCGAAACAAGGCGGACCCAGCTCGTCTTCTTCTTCCAGCGCCAGGGACCGATGAAGTCGGTCGATCCGATGGCGGGCGTCATTCTCTCCAACTCCCTCTCGGCGGCCAAGGCGGTCACCGAGAGTCGGATGGTCAACAGGCGGCGGGGAGACTCGCCTCTCCTTGCGGGGAGGGGGAGGCGGACAGTCGTCCCGTCGTTCCACTGCTCTCGGGCGGCCATCTCGGTCGCGCTCTATGGTAATGCGAGTCTGGCTGTGGCTGGCAGCCGGCTCCTTGTCCTTTCTTCCTCGGGCGCCGCCAGCCGGCCTCGTTCTGCGCGGCGGCCGCGTCGAGGAGCTGCTGGACTCGCTCCATCATGAGGCGGCGTTCTTCGCCCTTGAAATTGTCCAGCTCATCCGCCGCTGCCTGGGTGGCTCGGATGTTCTCCGCTAGTGTAGCGTACACGGGGCGGCTAGCCCCAAACAGGCTAGCGATGGCTACGCCGCGCTGCTGGACCGCGCCAAGGCGGCTGGGCCCTGCCGGGGCCGGCGAGCCGCCAACGGCGCGATCCATCTCCCGCTGGTAAGCTTCTGACAAGCGTCTCATGCTGGCCAGCTTATTCGCGCCTTCAATGAGCTGAAGGCGGCGCGCTTCTAACGTCTCCGCGTCAGCATCTTCCGGAATGGGCGCAGTCAGGTCGTGCAGCGCTGCGCCGAGTGAGTCGGGCGCTCCTCCGCCAGGGAACTCGTCATGACTGATGACTAGCACCTTAGTGACGGTGCTTCCGTCGCTCTCTGCATGGGAGAGAGGTTCGTCGTAGACCACCACGTTGGTGGGGAACGCGTCGATCGACGCGGTGTCGGAGTCGACCAGCATCGGGTCGGTGGAGCCTACAGACTCGAAGTCTACGGCAGGCTCGCCGGAAACGTGGAGTTGATCGAGGAGGCCCACGAGGAGGTTTTCGGGGCCGCCCGCGCCTGCGTCGGACGCAGGTTCGTCGAAGAGGCGGACCTCGCCGACAAGTTCGGCCAAGGAGCTGGCTGCACAGGCGATCTCAACACCGCGCAGCGCGTCGATGCAGACTTCGCCTGGCGTGCCTGGCTGGCTACGCTCGCCAGGGAGGAAAAGGGTTCCCGTCCAGAACAGATCTCCGGACGGCGGTGCACCAGGCCCCATGGTGGGCGCCAAATGTCGGGGGTTTGGTGCGACATATGCCAACGGATGGCTTATCATGGTGGGGGCGAGTAGAACGTCGCCGGTGCCTGGAAACGGGATGAGGCGAAGACATGCATGCCGGCGGATCTTACCCAGCTTCGGGGCTCTCCGGGGAGATAATACCCCTACTGCTGCTCTGCGGGGTCTCCGCATGATCACTATGGCCAAGTGTTTACACGGTTGCTCCTTGAGCTGTTTCTGGTGGTAGAAGAGGGCAAGGCTAGCTCTCACCTTCTATCGGGTATGGTCTAGAACTACTGGGATCCAACCCCTTGCATGGGTGCCCTGGCGGGTTTATATAGGCCTACCCCCAGGGGTACAATGGTAATTCGACTGGGCGCGGGCCCATTCGTCAGTGCCTCCGACCTTCGACTTCTCCGCCGACTGCTGGGGCCCGCCGACTGGTCTGGTACGGAGCCGACAGGCCGCGTCCGCCGCGGGCGGGTCTTGCCGGCCGCTGATTACTGTAGACGTGCTTCTAATGACGCAGGCTTGGTCATGGGGTCATGGCAACAGCCCCGCCGCCTGGCGGGCGATCACTATGGCCACTCCCCATCTCATCTTGATTAATGGCGCGTGGGCCCCGGGGGAGGGCTCGGCCGACTCCCCCGGGCCGACTCCCGACGGGTCCGACTAGCGGTTCTCCCGCCGTCTCCCGAGGTCTCGCTGACTGGTGGGCCCCGCTACCTCCAGGCCGTACAGACAAGCCGTCGTGAGCACAGGACCTGGTACAGTGGTGCTGATGTCAGGGCCGGCCGGGCAACAGTGCCACGCCGCACGAAGATCTTCCCGGGTACGGCGTGCTGTGGCCATGCCTGCCCTTGGTAAGGGGCGGGAGTGGGCTTCACTGTAGCCACGCCTCTGCCCCGTCCCCTTTGATGGGGTCATGGGTTTGCTGGAGTCGCCGGCTGACTCCCCAAAGCCGGCCTTTCTGGAAGTCGTCCCTGGAACTCGGCCGTGAGCGGGCAGTCGGCCGCCCTGCCGTTGACTCCTCAGGAGACGGCTCTTCGCCCTGGGGTCTTGAGGGGCGCAGCCTGCCCCGATGTCTTGAAAGGTTATGGGACTCGGGTTGGCCTACCCGTGGCCCATTACTCTGACACGCACCTTCTCAGCATCAGTGCATCCTGCAGTGGTTAACTCCCTTCCAATCCTGTGGAGCCAATCATCTGCTACTATAGGCTCGGTGCTACTGGAAAACACCGGCGGTTGCAACCTCAGAAAACGGGCTAAGTTGTCAACTAGTGGTGGTGGGGGTGGTGAATTGTTGTTGTTGTTGCCCTGGTTCTGAACTAGCAACTACATCAGGGTATTCTGTTGCTGGATCAACTGAGTGAGCTCGGGTGGGAATGCAAATCCGGGGTCACGTCTCGGAGGCATCTGATGGGTTTTAGGGGGGAGAGATTAGAATAGAATGAGGTCTAATGAGAAAGCACTACGCATATGCACATGAGACAAACACAAACATTTCACTCAATCAATCAAGCAAGACATACAATCGATCTAACTATCGCAAAAGTGCTCAGACTACTCTATTTACATGGGGGAATACTACTACTGATGTGGTGGTATACTAAAAATATTCCTCGGTTGTAGACTCCATGATATCTGCTCCAGCTTCGTCTTCAAAGTCATCATCGCTCAGGTCAGAATCGGTGTCGTCGATGATGATGTAGTCTTCCGGGCGAATCTCCTTGGGTTCTTCGTCTTCTTCTACTGGTGTGGGGTCTCCCATGAATATTTCGATCTTCTTAATCAGGTCGTTATTATTCTCCAGTAGTGTCGCAATTTCCTCCTCATATCCATCGCGTGTAGACTTAAGTTCTTCTTCAAGCTCGATGATCCTTGTCTCCGCCTTCTTCAAATCTATCATGTCTGCGCACATCTGATTCTCCTGGCGTCGAATGTGCTGGTTTAGTTCCTGGATGAAAGCTGCAATTGATCTATCCTTCCTGGTGCTGATCATCTCCCATTGCTCATCTCGGCGCCCACATATCTGGTAGATAGTGTCCTTTAGATCCTTGTGATATACTTCTCCAATGCGTCCCATGGTGATGTGAGCTGCCATACTCTTTCCTAAACTCCAGGTTCGTGCGTCGAAGGAAAATTCTATAGGTTTAGTGACTGGCGTGAGGGTCCTTCCTGGAACTTGAACTTGAATCATCCATCGCTCCTCTTCTGGTAAAGTGGCGTTGTAGGTCCCGGTGAAGCTTGGTATTCCTATGTTTAGGTACCTAGTGACTTCCTTCAGGTGTCATCCAAAAGGTTCTTCTTCATCTGGTTGTGCAAACTTGTTCTTCATCTCCGCCATCCTAAAGAGTAGAAAATGGAGAGGAGTCAGAAATGGGTAGAGAAGAGTGACCTATGGTTTTATCTTAGTGGTCGTGTCCTACACTCAGCGTGTGCTCTGATACCATCTTGTAGCGACCCGACCTCAAGCGGTCAAGTCTCTGTGCTTCAGTGTCATCCCTGGATCGGTAATGCTGACACACACAGTACTCGAAGGATTTATAATAGATTATCAATCACACACTTATTACAGTGAATGTCTCAAAAGATAACTTATTACAATAATTATGGCTTAAGGCTATCTAATACGATAACAGCGGAAGGCTTGGAAGATAAAGTGAGTCCATCAACTCCAATGGCATAGCTGAGCTGCACGGCAACGACCTAATGAACCTTACTCCTCGTTAGAAAAGTCTGCAACATAATACGTTGCAGCCCAAAAATGGGTCAGCACATGGAATATGCTAGCAAAATAACATAGTAGAGCAAGAACAGAATAATGCTATCACTACATGCATATTTGGCTGGTGGAAAGCTCTATGGTTATAGTTTTTGCGAAAAGCCAATTTTTCCCTACAACAAAGGAATAGATTTTATTTTAACTAGCATGGTGGTTGAAACATCATTGAGAAGGTTCCTCCAACTCAATCCCAAATTAAAGTAATTAACAACCCAAAAATATTAATTAAGAGTGATGAGATACGTAAGATACTCGAAGTACTAGATACTCAAGATTGTCCATAACCGAGGACACGGCTAACCATGATTAGATTGTACACTCTGCATAGGTTTGCGCACTTTTCCCCACAAGACTCAATCTCCTCCGTTGTATTTCTCGCACTACATGGTGTTTGAGAAACGGATGACCGAGACACCGTCTTTCATAAACATTAACTCTCTGCTCCGGGTAGACCATACCAAACCTACAAACCCACTACCTGCTGATCTACCTCTTCAAGAGCTTCACGTAACTTACTCAACTATGCTAGATCCCATAATAGCTTGTGGCTGCACACGGAAGTTTCTAGCATGAATCATCTCAGTTCCCTTTGAGCCTGGGTGGCGGTCCATAGGAAGATCACACGGGTACTCCGGGATTTCCAAAAAATACAGGCAACACTGGGTACTCCAGGTGCCTCAATCCACCCAGATGTAAATTCAAGTTGCCACCTTAAGTTGAACCATTAATTTAACAATCTCACATCTGTCATGGATTTCACTCACCCAAACCACGTCTACGAGCATAGCATAGCAATATAAGCAACGCGTAGAAGTAACTCCCAAGGGTTTGAATATAACAGGGCAATAGGTTCTACCTCAACAACTACTTCCCAACCCACATGTTAATGACATCCTAATCATGCAGTGTTTGAAGATTGATTCTAATGCATAAAAACTGGGCATGGAAAGAGTATGACCAATGTGTTACTTGCCTTGCTGACGATCCGCGTAACCTAGAGACTCCAAATAACACGCTTCACACTCCGGGAATTCTATCGCAAACAAACAATAGCATACATAAGCAACAAGCAAAGATGCACAGGGAAAACTCAAATAAGAGAGATTGACCAGAAAGTTCAACTTAAGAACTCCGGTTTGCAAAAAGAATCCAACCAAACGGAGCAACGAAACTCAAACAGCGAAAGAAACAATATCTATTTACTAATCTGAACTAATGTCAAATTTTACAGTAGCAAAAACTTGTGCAAGTTGGTTAAGCGGAAAGAGGGTCTCGAGATGAAGATCTACGCACTTGAATCGCCTGATTCCGACTAACGAGCGAAAAGATAAACAGAAACGAAAATCGGATCAGGAATCGCGATCGAGAGTAATCGCGGAAAAATCCGATAAAAAGAAAACTGACGAACAGACTAACGAACGAGCGTTCGTTATCTGTAACTAACGAGCAAAAACCGTTCGTTATAACGAACGTATGGACGAACGTCTGCTAAATAGAGGAACCGAGAAAAACCGGCGAACCGATCTAAAAAAAATGTACTAGGGTTTAAAAAAACCGAATCGGTTCTTAAAAAAACCGGCGGCGGCAGATCGGCGCGGTACCTCCGGTGAGGCGGGGCTTAGGCGGTGGGGTGGCGGCTTGCAGCGGCGGCAGCGGCGCGGCATGGCGAAGCGGCTGTAGCGGCGGCGGCGAGGCGCGGGCGGCGAGAGGCGGCGGCGCGGCTCGGGGCGGGGCTCGGCGGCGGTGGTGGTTGTGGTGGTGGCGGGGGTCCGGGGGGAGTATATAAAGGGGGGTGGCTTGGAGGAGGGGCCAAGGCGGCGGCGAGGAGGAGTCTCGGCCGGACGCCTCGTCCGAGGCGGCGGCGCCTCGATCACCGGGTGGGAGACGGCGCACGCGGGGAGTGGGCCGGCCCGGCTGTGTTTCGGCCCAGTCGGCTGGATTTTTTTTAATAATTCCGCCGAACAGAAAATAAATCCTAGAAAATAAAATAAAAATCTAAAAATGCCAAAACAAATTTTTACCGTGTAAATAAAATATTTAGAACGGGATGAACATTTTCTTGGCCCTAAATGAAATTTTGAAAACGTGCAATTTTTCTAATACGAATAAAATCCAAATAAAATCAAATAAATGATTTTAATATTTTTCCTCCAATATTTCAATTATTTTGGAGAAGTCATATTATCTCCTCTCATATATTTTATCATGAAATATTTTTTGGAGAGAAAAATAATCAAAATCAAAAATCCTCGTTTCATTATTTGATAAAAAAAATCAAATATGAATACCGGGAAATCTCCAACTCTCTCCGAGGGTCCTTGAGTTGCTTAGGATTTCGAGGATTGCGGAACGAAAATGCAATAAAATATGATATGCATGAATGATCTATGTATAACATTCCAAATTGAAAATTTGGGATGTTACAATAATATGGCACAGAAAAAAGAAGGAAGTAGCAGCTATTTACAAGAGCCTCGAAGTGTGCAATATAGCTACGAGATCCTGTTATCTGTTGGAATTTCACTTTAGAACGGTTGGTCTTGTTCTTCAAACAATTAGCCTAGAAGAAGATACACTTGTAAGGCACATACATAAATACAAGTTCAATATGTGGTCTGATCAAATACATATAGCCTACCTAATACTTTAGATCAGACAAGTGTTTAACAAGGGCTGTCCAGTCTTCATCTGTAATATATTCCACTGGAGATGTTTGGGCGATTTCATTGTTAGCCTTGCCTTCAAAGTGAGATTTTCTAAGGTGGTACCGATACTGTCGCAGAGAAGACTGAAAAACATGAGTGCATGCTTGTTTAGTTGCATCATCTTTCGGATCCAACTTGAACCTCATCTATTGAAAAAGAATGTGAGTCTTATTAGGAGGAAGCTAGAAAGTATGGGACAAAGCAAGACAATATTACTAATTGCAATGAATAACATTACTTACGGATAAATGGTCAAGGAAGGTGTTAAACTGGGTATTGTCTTTCTCATTCCTGTACTAGATCCACGTTGGGAGGATACGTGCATGACACCTAATGACAGCGGCTGCCTCTGATACTAACTTGGCTGACTCTGTAGCATCACGTGGCCTTTTTAAACCTGCCTCAAAATGGATCTCCATTCTTCATCCTTTAGATTTTGTAATCTGTCAAGCATTATCCCTGATGTCTGTTTCCGCTTGCGTCATGGTGCTAGTTTAACAACGAATATGGAAAGTGTTAGTGTACATCAAACTGTGGGAGTACATATAAAGGAGCATGCAACTGCAACTTGACTCGGTCAGGTACCGTTTTGGTGTTGATGCTCATGAGGTTCATCTGATCTTGCCAAGTCCTGTTGTGTCAGCAGTGCTTCGGAAGTAGTGTTAGGTGTGAAGGCAGCTTGGGAACTGGCCAGTTCCGTAGCAAACAAACGAGTAACTCGTTGATATGCTGGTATAGTTGAAGCGGATGCTGCAGCTGGTGGAGCAGGTGATACTGTGTTTGTAGATTTAGCCGGTGGACTTGGACCTTCTACTGCACTATAAGTACCAGCAGAATCTGGACGACAGATCCTTTTCTGTTTCACTCAACAAGTAACACCACTCCCTACTATATTATTTTCCTTGCTCTTTTTTGACTTTGCCATGTCAAGCCGTACCCACAGCACAAAAGAATAAAATCGCTCTTCAGAACTCATTGATGCATGATACAGACAAGCAATACTTTGATGTAAGACAACCGTATGAGGATGGAATATGTAAGAAAAACAGGACGGCATGACATATTCACATCTACGATGTGTAAAGTAAGCAGAAGGATTTTCAAGAAAATAGAAGTAATGCAAGCTAGACACCATATGAAAGATGCAACCAATATTACTCTGCCAAGTTAAAAGTGTCTTGTCATAAGTGGCAATTCGAAAAATTAGAAGCAGTACAACATAGAAATCAATGCAAGATGCAACCACTATCAAACTGCCATGTTAAAAGTGTCCAATCATGAGTGACTGATGCGGGATACACAACAGCAGTACTTTGATGTAAGAACATGGTATGATAGATAGATGCAGTGTATTCTAGACACAGAACGCCATGTCATATGCACATGTATAACGTATGAACTCAGTAGGTGCAATTTAATCAAAATAGAAGAAATACAGGCTAGACAACATATGCAACATGAAACCAATTATCACACTGTCAACTTAGAGCAAGCACCTGCGATGGTGGAGTACGGGAGATGAACTCATCATGTAGACTTGGGACTTCAACTTCATTAGCAGTAGCAGTGGCAAATCTAGAGAGTCTCTGTTTGCGTCGGTGCGGAGGACCACCAACATCCCCTAACTTACTCTTTTCCTTCCTATTTTCTGATATTGCCTTATGAATTCAAAACCACAAGAAGATGAATAAAATTAGCTCTGCATAACTGGTTGATGCATGATACAAACGAACACTACTTTGATGTAAGGCAAGCACAGGATAGGAGGATGGAATATATACAAAAAAGATAGTGTTTCATATTCACACATACGATAGGAGGATGGAATATGTATGAAAAAACAGTAAGCGGAAGGCATTTCAACAAATTAGAATAAATGAAAGCTAGGCACCATATGAACATGCAACCAATATCACTCTATCAGGTAAAAAGTGTCTCGTCGTAAGTGCCATTTCAAGAAATTAGAAGCAGTACAAGCTACAATACAATGCAAGATGCAACCTACATCACAATCCCAAGTTAATTGTGTCTTATGGGTAAGTGATCGTTGCAGGTATGAGTTGTAAGCTACACAGATGCAATTCAACATAATCATAAGCAATACAAACTAGACATCATACGGAAAACGCAACCACATATAACAGTTCCAAGTTAGAGCAAGCACCTGTGATGGTGGAGTAGGGGAGATATGCTCATCATGTACACGTATGTTCTAGAAACAGGAACACGTGTCATATTCACATGCATTATGTGTAAAGTAAGCAGATGCAATTCAACAAAGTTAGAAGCAATACAAGCTAGAAATCATACGCAAGATGCAACCACATATAATAGTGACAAGTTAGAGCAAGCATCTGTGATGGTGGAGTAGGGGAGATGTGCTCATCATGTACACGTATGTTCTAGAAACAGGAACACGTGTCATATTCACAGGCATTATGTGTAAAGTACGCAGATGCAATTCAACAAAGTTAGAAGCAATACAAGCTAGACATCATACGCAACATGCAACCACATATAATAGTGCCAAGTTAGAGCAAGCACCAGTGATGGTGGAGTAGGGGAGATGTGCTCATCATCTACACAGCTACGTTGACTGTCTAGCCTTGCGTTGTCTTGCGAATCTTGTTGGGAGGAAGGCGGAGTAGAATCTATAGTGAACCTCTGTTTTAGTTGCTCGGAAGGACCACCATCATCCAATGCATTGTGAGGTCAAACCGACAAGAAAAAAGAATATAATTCGCTCTTCAAAACTCATTCATGCATGATACTGATGAACACTACTCTGATGAAAGGCAAAGTCATGATACGAGGATGGAATATGTATGAAAAAATGGACGTCTTGACATATTCACACCTATGATGTGGTAACTAAGCAGAAGGCACTTCAACAAATTAGAAGCACTGCAAACTAGACACCATATGAAAGGTGCAATCAATATCACTCTGCCAAGTGGAAACTGTCTCGTCATAGGTGGCATTCATCAAACTAGAAGCAATACATGCTATAAATCATATTCAAGACGCAAACCAATATCACAATGCCAACTTAAAGGTGTTCCATCATAAGTGACTGATGCAGGATACACAAGAAGAGTAGTTTCATGTAAGAACATGGTTTGATAGACAGATATAGTATGTACCAAAAACAGGAAAGCGTGTCATATTCACACGTATCATGTGTAAGCTAAGCAGATGCAGTTTACACTAATTAGGAGCAATACAAGCTAGACACCATATGCAACATGCAACCAGATATCACACTGCCAAGTTAGAGCAAGCACCTTGGATGGTGGAGTAGGGGAGCGGAGACTTGGACCTTGTAATGCACTATCAGTACAAGGAGAATCGGTACAGATGCTCCCTTTACGTTGTTGCAGAGGACCACCATCATCGCCTTCCTTACTCTTTTCCTTCCTATTTCTTGATTTTGCCTTGTCAAGTCAAACCCACAAGAAAAAGGAATAAAATTTTCTCTTCAGAACTCATTGATGCATGATACTGACGAACACTACTTTGATGAAAGGCAAAGTCATGATACGAGGATGGAATATGTACGAAAAAATGGATGGCTTGACATATTCACACCTATGATGTGGTAACTAAGCAGAAGGCACTTCAACAAATTAGAAGCACTTCAAACTAGACACCATATGAAAGGTGCAATCAATATCACTCTTCCAAGTTAAAACTGTCTCGTCATAGGCGGCGTTCATCAAACTAGAAGCAATACACGCTAGAAATCATATTCAAGACGCAAACCAATATCACACTGCCAACTTAAAGGTGTTCCATCATAAGTGACTGATGCAGAATACACAAGAAGAGTAGTTTCATGTAAGAACATGGTGTGATAGACAGATATAGTATGTACCAAAAACAGGAAAGCGTGTCATATTTACACGTATCATGTGTAAGCTAAGCAGATGCAGTTTACACTAATTAGGAGCAATACAAGCTAGACACCATATGCAACATGCAACTAGATATCACACTGCCAAGTTAGAGCAAGCACCTTGGATGGTGGAGTAGGGGAGCGGAGACTTGGACCTTGTAATGCACTATCAGTACAAGGAGAATCGATACAGATGCTCCCTTTACGTTGTTGCAGAGGACCACCATCATCGCCTTCCTTACTCTTTTCCTTCCTCTTTCTTGATTTTGCCTTGTCAAGTCAAACCCACAAGAAAAAGGAATAAAATTTGCTCTTCAGAACTCATTGATGCATGATACTAACGAACACTACTTTCATGTAAGGCAGCCGCATGATAGGAGGATGGAATATGTATGAAAAACAGGATGGCGTGACATATTCACACCTATGATGTGGTAACTAAGCAGAAGGCACTTCAACAAATTAGAAGCACTGCAAACTAGACACCATATGAAAGGTGCAATCAATATCACTCTTCCAAGTTAAAACTGTCTCGTCATAGGCGGCGTTCATCAAACTAGAAGCAATACATGCTAGAAATCATATTCAAGACGCAAACCAATATCACACTGCCAACTTAAAGGTGTTCCATCATAAGTGACTGATGCAGAATACACAAGAAGAGTAGTTTCATGTAAGAACATGGTGTGATAGACAGATATAGTATGTACCAAAAACAGGAAAGCGTGTCATATTTACACGTATCACGTGTAAGCTAAGCAGATGCAGTTTACACTAATTAGGAGCAATACAAGCTAGACACCATATGCAACATGCAACTAGATATCACACTGCCAAGTTAGAGCAAGCACCTTGGATGGTGGAGTAGGGGAGCGGAGACTTGGACCTTGTAATGCACTATCAGTACAAGGAGAATCGGTACAGATGCTCCGTTTACGTTGCTGCAGAGGACCACCATCATCGCCTTCCTTACTCTTTTCCTTCCTCTTTCTTGATTTCGCCTTGTCAAGTCAAACCCACAAGAAAAAGGAATAAATTTGCTCTTCAGAACTCATTGATGCATGATACTAACGAACACTACTTTCATGTAAGGCAGCCGCATGATAGGAGGATGGAATATGTATGAAAAACAGGACGGCGTGACATATTGACATGTATGATGTATAAAGTGTAAACTAAGCACAAGGTGCTTGAACTTGTTAGAATCAATGCAAGCTAGAAACCATATGAAAGATGAAACCAATATCACTCTACCAAATTAAATGGGTGCCCTAACAAATGTATTTGACCAAATTAGAAGCAATACATGGCAACAGGCTAGAAATAATATGCAATATGCAACGAATAATGGTGACTCATCGTAAGTGATTGATGCAGGATACCGAAGAGAGGTAGTTTCATGTAAGAACAAGGTTAACACATAGATGTAGTGTGTACCAAAAATAGGAAGGCATGTCATATTCACAGGTATAATATGTAAACTAAGCAGATGCAATTTACCCTAATTAGAAGCATTACAAGCTAGACACCGTATGCAACATGCAACCACATATCACACTACGGAGTTAGAGCAAGCACCTGTGATGGCGGTGTGGGGGAATTGCGGTCATCAACTAGAGAGCTACGTTGACTATCTTCATTTAGCCTTGCTGTTTCTTGAGAATCATGTGGGGAGGATGACACTGCACTCTTTAAACAAGTATGGCGTCTCACAGTAACCCACCCGGGTGACTGTCTCATCATAAGTGATTGACGAGGGATACACAATAGCATTAGTTTGATGTACGAACATGGTTAATAGACATATGTAGTACTCCCTCCGTTTGGAATTACTTGTCACAAAAATGGATGTATCTACAACTAAAATACATCTAGATACATTCATTTCTTGGACGAGTAATTCCGAAAGGAGGGAGTATGTATCAAAAACAGGAAGGCATGTCATAATCAAAGGTATAATGTGTAAAGTAAGCAGATGCAATTTAACCAAATTGGAAGCAATACAAGGTAGATACCATATGCAACATGCAACCACATTTGACAAGCGAAGTTAAAGCAAGCACCTGGGATGGTTGTGTGTGGCAATTGAGATCATCAACTATAGAGCTACGTTTACTGTCTCCAACTGCTGACATTGCATCCTTTAGAGCGCTGAAACGCTTAGTGCTTATCTTTGAATTACACTGGAGCGACTTCTGTCTTTTCTTTTCAGCATTCATCAACACTACGTCAGTGTCTGAAATACCCATGCATAAAAAACAATAGTGTGAGTATGGGTGAAGTGTGTGCACAATTAGTACAGTGTAAAGGTAGCAGATAGCAGGTCAGTGAGAAATAAATGACGGGAGACATATGATCTCTGCAACATGCATGGCACACTAAATTACTACACGATTCTATGAAAACAACATTCGACTGAAAACAAATAGTTCAGTCCATTTTTTTGCACCGTTCGATGTACAAAGAACGGGCAGATCGCCTTCATCTACCTCCAGCCAGTCAGTGTTGACGATCTTCCTCGAAACGGCAGAGACCACCGGCCCAGTCCCCTGCCTGCGCCCTCCCCTTGACCTCACCGCACCGCCGTGCTTGGCACCCCCCCCAACAATCCATTCAAGCCCCGCCAACCTCCAGATGGGTGCAAGAAGCTCCTGCGCCCCACACCCCTATGATAGACACAATGTGCCGCTTCCCCGGCGAATAGGCGGACTAGGTGCTCCGCGCGCCTAAGCTGGTGCTGCTTCTTTTAATTGCGGTTCGACTGGCCCTGAATTGAAATCCAAGCAGGCTACTAACCTCTAGCAAAGGTGAAATAGTAAAGGGAGGAAACCATGTGCATTTAGTATCACGAAGAAGATGCAGTAAGAAGCGCTCAACTAGTTTCTTTCGTGGGATGAATACGGTGTGAGCAGAGACGTAAGGTTTGCACGAATAAGGGAAGAGGAGTACCTCTTTCTGCTGGCAGTGTTGTGTCCTCCTTCTGTTTTTCAAACGATCTTCTTGTGGTTCGCTGGAAACGAGAAGTTGTGGAGGACGGTGCAGCCTTGGACGAACCCATGGCCAAGTTGTTGAGTGTGGTGCGGTGGCCGTCTGTCGGTGGCGGGAAAGCAGATCCGAGGCGGCGAACGACGATGTAGTAGGAACAGCTCCGGTGCGGTGGACGGTTGTGACAGTGGAGCGGCAGCAGTGAGGAGGAGGTTGTGACAGCGGTTGCGTTGGATGACGACGTCGGGGTACCTGCTCCGGCGTGATGGAGGAGGGCGGCAGTGGATTGGGCGCTATGGGGTGGAGGAAGGAGGAGGCTGGGGTTTCGCGGCTGGTGGAGAGGGCATTTTGGCGCCCACGGAGTATGAATGGGGAAACGGAGGGAGGCGGGGAACTAAGGGGGGACAATGTTTCAGTTTGGGACGCGCTTGTTTGAAATTTGGGGAGAGTTACAATCTTTGCCCCATCTAAAATTTCGGACATATTGCGGGTTGGGGGTAGGATAGTAATCTCAGGTGTCCCAAATGTGGGCGGGATAGATTTCGGCCGAGCGCATGGGTGTTTAGGTGCCCATGGTTTATGAATGCTTCTCGGAGGTGGTTGAGACTGGCGTCTTGGTGAAGTTACAAACCTACCCAAGTGGACATCGGGCCGATAGGCTACACAGGCCAGAGTCAGGACAGTAATTTCCTACCACCTAACATTAGTCTCGCGCAGTTTCGGATGACCATAGGCCTATTTGGCGCTTCGTTCAATATTTGGGAGCAGAAGCATTAACGTTTTTCAGTTCTCTTGAATTGAACATTCAGGATTTGTCAAACTTCACAAATATTTACTCTTGAAATTCCTAAAGCTATGATTATTTTGGAATGGAGGTGGTACATTTGAACATACATTGTACACGAGTATATATTAAAAAATATGCAACTTACCTCAGTTCATGCATGGTTCCAGATATAATCTCCTTGGTTGCAAAAAAAGTCAGACATGCGTATGAATATATATAGCATGTTCAAATGCACAACAAAGATCGATGCCCCCTTTTACATCTGATTTACAAATGCCATTATCTCGGGTTCAAATAGATGAATGCACTTCCTATGAATTCGAATCTTCGAAACCCCCTTTATGTTGAATTCGACATGTATTCTATCTTGTAGCTAGCAATTTGGAATGTATCCATGCAAGTGAAAAATGTATAAAGTGCTTCATACTAACAACATGGAGTGCACTAATTAATGTTTATATATGAATTGCAAAAGCATCCATTGCCTGTATTTCAAACCGCTCTCACTCTATGGATCGATAATATGAAAATAAACACATGCACATGCTAGAATTCAATAGAGTATGGGTGTCTGATAGACCGATTTTCGTCCATACGCAATTTGCAAAATTCATGATCTCATCCAAAAATAATAATGCCATTTATATTTTAATTTAATGCGTAGAACCTCCTTTTACACGTAGATGCACTATGCCCCGGCCCATTCTCACAAACACGCTATATATCTCTCTATCTACCACATAAGTGCACACACTTTATATGCATCGGCATTTCTCTTTCACACATGCTCACAATCTCTCTCGGGGTGTCGGGGAGTCTCACACACATTCTCTCTATGTATCTCTCTCTCTCTTTCTGACTACTATGTACCACTCTTTTCACTAATCTTAGTTGGAAAACACTATTTCTCTCACATGCATATATACACACGCACGGTCTCTACTAGCCCTCTATACGCACATATATGTGCCTACGTGTCTCCCGCACGCACATTATCTTTAGGCCTCTCTCGCACACATTGCCCCCCCAGACACAACTCTCTCTTAGTAGTTGGCAGATATGATTCCATCATATCATTCGGTAGGATATCCCTGACTGTTAGGCTGGATTGTAATACGAGGCAAAGTTTTACCCTAGTTCGGACCCTTGCAGTTGAGGAAAAAGCCTACTCCTGGTACTGTATATTAGTGATAGGGGTGTGTATAAAGTACACGTGAATACCAGGCATTGTGCGTGTGTATACTATCGACGAACTAGCCCCCAAGCTTCTATAACATACTGGGGGCCTAGGGTTACAAATCATATATAGTCGGCTTATCACCAGTGGGAGTAGAGTCCTCCGCGACTCTGGTAGCTAGCTTTGTGTTGTACGTCGAGTCCTCCACATGGGTCTTCGTATAATGCGTCTCGATCCAACCTATGTGGTGGAACCAACCCATGAGTCCTCATGTTGACCCACCACAACTAGAAATGATGTGCCCACCACACCACACACGCAATCGGCCACTAAGAAAATAAGCATATACAATAGTACAATGTTATACATGAAAGTTAATTGCATGGTGCATCCAAAAATATTTGTTCTGCATTGTGAATGTTTATATATTCTCCTAAAATGTTAGTCACGGGAAAGAGAAACGAAGGGCATATCTCTCCTTGTCTCCACCGGACATCCCCTCTTTCTACACCACTTTCACGTACGCACACAAACTATCTCTCGGCCCTCTAAAAGTATGCATGCCCACGACACATTCACGCATGATGGTCACTGTATTTCAAGCTAAAGCACTATACGGTCACTGGAGTTCAGAATATGCTCATTACGGTCACCGTGTACATTCTCGTGGTGATCATACGGTATCTAGCTCACGATACGTCTCCGTATTTTCTTGATGACACTGACGGACTTTGCATTTGATGCGTGCTCCGTATTTTGTGGACGACACTTACGGTCATTGTATTTGAAGCGAAAGCACGATATGGTCACTGGACTTCAGAATAAGCTCATCACGGTCACCACATACATTTTGTCGTGCTAACCAACATGTGGTTGGATGGTTAGGAGGACAGTGGTTTCTCGAGCCCACCAGGGTTAAAGTCCCGATGCTCGCATTTATCCTGGGTTAATTTCAGTATTTTCCGGTGATGTGCGTTCAGTGGGAGGAGACGTTCCACTCGACTACGAGGCACCTATGGTGACTTCGTAAAATCTCAAGATCATATATGCTGGCCCACTCTCTCGAAGGTGCTCATAGGGGTAGGGTCTGCGTGTGTGCGCTTATAGCGGTGAGTGCTTGCGCGTATATATGAGCCCTTGCGTCTGTACCATGTTAAAAAATACAAGTCATGATTATACGGTCACTGGCTCACCCGTACAACTCCGTATTTTGTTGATGACACAATCAATTGACCAGTCAAACGTTCCAGGTGGCGCAACTAGTGTTGCACCATCGGGGCACGTAACCGTGGGGCCCACCTGTCAGCCCGTATATGAAAGAAAGAAATGGTAGTTTGAGTCTGTACTATGTTAATAAAATACATTTTAGGGTGACCATACGGTCACTGGCTCACCATACAGCTCCGTAATTTGTTGATGACACGATCAATTGACCAGTCAAACGGTCCACATTCAGCAGCGCACATTACTATAGGGCCCACCCGTCAGCGCGTATATGAAGGACATAAATGGTAATAAATTAGTGGTTGGTGGGTACTCGAAGTCGTGAGACCTCTGGTTGGCAGTCGCCGGCGGTGGGGGCGTTGATTGGGCGGTGGGGTGGGGATCGCCGGAAAAAAGCTCAACGCGGGGGGGGGAGGGGGGCTAGAGGGATGGCTGGTGCGGCGGCGGACCGGCGGTGAGGAGTGGTTTCGGGGCGGGCGGGCGGCATGGCAGCGCGGGCCGGCCGCGGGCGGCTGGGGCCGGCGGTTCGGCCGGTGGTGGCTGGCGGCTCAGGGGGTGGAATTTGATGATAAACTGCAGGCCCTTGATTTCGTATCCAACGGCTGGAAAATCTAATGACCAGAGATGAAAAGTCAGTTGACTGACGTGTAGCCTCACCCCGCACGTACACATGCATGCACGCAAGACACGCACGCATGCAGGCATGCAACACTGACACATACACATAACGAACACACACACGCATGCAGGCATGCGACACTGACGCGTACACATGCACTCACGAACACACGCACGTACGCACACATGCATGCAACACTGAAACATACCCTTGCACGCACGCAACACTCGCATGCCTGCATGCACACAGCACACGACGCAAGACACACGCTCAACCTATACGTGCATGCACCCTTTGTTAAGGACATGGATTGTTACGGGTATTAATCAATCTTATCTGTGATAAGCAGAACATTGATGTTTGTAGCGGTCTTTATGAATCACAACGTATCAAACGGGCTATCAACATAGTAGGCTTATCTACATGAAAAGGATGATGTCACACTCAATGAATAGTCATCGGTTTATGAAATGCCCGCTTCTGACCGCCCTGGCCCACCAAAGGTTCCTCTGCTGTGCGCTGTCTGCGTTGGGTCATTGACATGTAGGCCATGTACTCAAAGAGCCCACATGTCAGTGGAAGAATAGCGCGCTGTCCTATGCCAGAGTCGAGGGCGCCAGTCGCTAAACGCCCGGCTGAACACGCCTCCTTGCCGCATTCAAACGCCTCCATGAAACCCGCCCGTGTGGAAGCCGAGAAACCCACTCTGGACACACGTCCGTTCATGACCTGGCCGGCATTAAACGCAACGTCGGCCGAGCTCCTCCCGTCCTCCATCTATTTAATCTCCTATTTAAACGAGGCCAAACGCCGGCTAAGAATCGCACACCTCCGCCGCTCCCCTATCTCCTCCTTCACCATTTTGTCCACTCTTACAATGGCTTACGAAGAGTAGTTATTCCGCATCCAAGCCGGCTGGGTGGCCCGCCGAGCCCGCCGGATACGAGCTATGCAGCTCGCTGATCCACCTCCCTCCCCTCGCCTGACGGAGCCAGTTGCCGCCCCAAGTGTAACACCCTCGATGCGGCTATATCTCCCACGTGTCGAAGCACGACTTAGAGGCATAACCGCATTGAAAGCAATGTCGCAAGTGAGGTAATCTTCACACAACCCATGTAATACATAAGGGACAGAGATACATAGTTGGCTTACAATTGCCACTTCACACAATTACATGAATAAAGCATTACAATATCCAAATACAATCAAGGTCCGACTACGGAACCAAAATAAAAGAAGAACCCCAAATGCGACAAAGGTCCCCGATCGACCCCAACTGGGCTCCACTACTGGTCAACTAGAACGAAACAACATAAGGACAAGATCTTCATCGAGCTCCTCCTGAGCTTGGTTGCGTCATCTGCACGGTTCGACGGCACCTGCAAACTGGTTTGGAAGTATCTGTGAGCCACAGGGACTCAGCAATCTCGCACCCTCGCGATCAAGACTATTTAAGCTTATGGGTAAGGTAAAGGTATGAGGTGAGCTGCAGCAAGCGACTAGCATATATGGTGGCTAACATACGCAAATGAGAGCGAGAAGAGAAAGCAAAGCATGGTCGATAAAAGTATGATCAAGAAGTGATCCTAAAACAACCTACGTCAAGCATAACTCCAACACCGTGTTCACTTCCCGGACTCCGCCGGAAAGAGACCATCACGGTTACACACGCGGTTGATGTATCTTAATTAAGGTCAACTTCAAGTTTTCTACAACCAGACATTAACAAATTCCCATCTGCCCATAACCGCGGGCACGGCTTTCGAAAGTTCAAATCCCTGCAGGGGTGTCCCAACTTAGCCCATGACAAGCTCTCACGGTCAACGAAGGAATAGACCTCCTCCCGAGACATTCCGATCAGACTCGGTATCCCGGTTCTTCAAGACATCCTCGACAATGGTAAAACAAATCCAGCAAAGCCGCCCGATGCGCCGACATCCTGATGGGAGCTGCACATATCTCGTTCTCAGGGCAACACCGGATAGGTCAAGCTACGAGTAAAACCAGCCCTCAAGTTTCCCCGAGGTGGCCCCGCAGGCTGCCCATTTCGGACCAACACTTAGACAAGCACTGGCCGGGGGGGTTAAAATAAGATGACCCTCGGGATGCGCGACTCCCAAGGGAAAAAGGCTAGGTGGCGAATGGTAAAACCAAGGTTGGGCCTTGCTGGAGGAGTTTTATTCAAAGCGAACTGTCAAGGGGTTCCCATTATAACCCAACCGCGTGAGGAACGCAAAATCCGGGAACATAACACCGATATGACGGAAACTAGGGCGGCAAGAGTGGAACAAAACACCAGGCATAAGGCCGAGCCTTCCACCCTTTACCAAGTATATAGATGCATTAATTAAATAAGATATATTGTGTTATCCCAACAAGTAAACATGTTCCAACAAGGAACAACATCTCCATGTTCCAACAAGGAACAAACTTCAATCTTCACCTGCAACTAACAACGCTATAAGAGGGGCTGAGCAAAGCGGTAACATAGCCAAACAACGGTTTGCTAGGACAAGGTGGGTTAGAGGCTTGGTTCAACAATATGGGAGGCATGATAAGCAAGTGGTAGGTATCGCAGCATAGGCATAGCAAAAGAGCGAGCAACTAGCAAAACAAAAATAGTAGTGATTTCGAGGGTATGATCATCTTGCCTGAAATCCCGCAAGGAAGAAGAACGAGTCCATGAAGAAGACAAACGGAACGTAGACGAATGGGTCCTCACAACGCGACGTTACCGGAACCAACCCGAAGTAGCAAACACCGGAAAGAAGCACACAACATAGTAAACAACCAACACAAGAACATGATATGATATGCGGGATGAGATGCATATGCATGATTTGACAATGGAATGCATGAACCTGGCCTCAACTTGGAAATCCAAGTGTGCCACTAGAAAGGTGAGATGAAATCGCTTGAAAATGATATAAAGAACGCCGGAATCGGAGTTACGGTTTGGAAATGGCAAGCGATTCAAATATGGCACCGGTCTGCAATTTACAGCAAGTAGCCAACTAAGTGCAACAAGATGAACATGCTACATCACCCAAACATGGCATCCAAATACATGGCAGGGATCCATTCATGATGCTTAACAAAAGTCTAGCACTGAGCTACGGCCAATTCATCCATTAACAGGTTCAAACAAGCATGGCAAAAATGCATTTGGTAAACAGATTTCAGACTTAGTGAAATTAACACAAGCCTGGAATTTCAGATCAGATAGCACTCTTCGGAGCATGAAAACTATAAGCTACAGGACCTGAACATGGCAAAGTAAAGCATGGCATGGAGCTACTCAAAGAGCTTAACAAAAATCCCTTAGTGACCTTGAGCCAAAAGGGATCAGAAAATACATTTGCAAGCATGTGAACATGGCAAAAACATAATCAGATCACAGACTTAGTGAAAACTGGAGCATGCTGAAACAGATATCATGTACGCATGTTTACGAGCTCGATGCACTCACTACAGAGCAAGTCATGACAATCTAAGCATACACCCATCAAGAATACACAAAATACAAGCTAGACATGGCAAGAACAATAACATGGCATGCACGGATCAACTACAACATCCTCGGCAAAATCGCTAACAAGTAGACAATCGGCCCAGATTCACGAAATGACAAAAGTAGAGCTCGATTGACTCAAGCTAGGGTGCTCCATAATTGCAAACAAAGACATGGAGGGATAGATCACTACAAGATTAACAAAACATCCTTACTGATCATCCTCAAAAGAGGCACGGATCACAAGGAAACAACATGAACATATGACCATATGAGATAAATAGCTCAAGGACTTAGTGGAAATGCTAAGTCCCTGAAATCAGCATTACCAAGTGCCTCACTTTGCAAGCTTGTGCTAGTCACCACACACATCACAAAAATACATGGGTTGCACCTCTGGAAAGATGGCAAAACTCTTAACAAAACACATGTAGAGCTCAGGGGCATATCATGCACACAATAATCATGGCAAAAATGACAAATATCTAAATGGAGCAGCAGATCTGACAAATATCTCAAGTAGCACTCTTCTAACAGCATTTCGGGCATCAAGATGAACTCAAATGAAAATGATGCAATGAGATGAAATGATGTACTCTCTGAGATGAACATTTTGATATGCTATATGCACAAATCGGAGCTACGGATGCAGAGTTACGGCACTATGAACAAGGGCATATGAATCTGGGAATTTCGGGGACTTGGTGAAATTATACCTCCGCGAAAGTCAACGCGGGACGGAGGGGTGCAGATCTGAGACGGGACGTTTGGTTCGGGACCGGGTGGATCTCATCCCACCCGGTCGGATCTGGGACGGGGCGGCGGCCGGAGATGGTGGAGCTCGGCTCCGGCGACGGGGATGGCCGGAACCGCGGTGGCCATCACCGGATCTGGAACCGGACGCACTTGGGCTCCTCCCTTGGGCGGATCGAGGCAGAGGCGCCTCTGGACGGCGACTGGGAAGCGAAGGGGCGACGGGGGCGGACTCCGGTGAGGGTCGGTGGCGGCGCGAAGCACCCGAGGCGGCGGGGACGAAGGAGAGGCGCGGCGGGTGACTCGGTCGGGGTGCGAGGCGCTCGGGCCCAGGACGGCTCGGGCGGGCCTCCCGCGGGCCGCGGCGGGCCTAGGCGGCGCCGGTGGGGAGAGAGGGAGGCAGTGACAAGTGGCGGCGTCTGTGTGGAGGAGAGGGGCGGTGGAGCTGACATGGCGCTCCCTCATTAGACGGGGTGAGGTGGCCGGCTGGGTGGACGCGTCCGGCCGCCGGGCGGACATGTCCGACGGCGCGGAGAGAGGTAAGATCTAGGATTCATCCGCGAATTTTCGGGGGGAGGTGCAAATATATAGGTAGAGGGAGCTAGGAGAGTCCAAATGAGGTGCGGTTTTCGGCCACGCGATCGTGATCGAATGACCGAGATGATGGAGGAGGTTTAGGTGGGTTTTGGACCACTTTGGAGGGGTGTTGGGCTGCAACACACACGAGGCCTTTTCGATCCCTCGGTTAACCGTTGGAGTATCAAACGAAGTCCAAATGGTATGAAACTTGACAGGCGGTCTACCGGTAGTAAACCAAGGTCGCATGGCAAGTCTCGGTCCAATCCGAAAAATGTTTAATCCCCACACACGAGAAGAAGGTAGAAATGACCATCGGAGGAGAACGGAGCGCCGGATTGCAAAACAGACAACGGGGAAAATGCTCGGATGCATGAGACGAACACGTATGCAAATGAAATGCACATGATGACATGATATGCAATGCATGACACGCAAGCAATGACAAGGAAACAACAGCGAATAACTGGACGACACCTGGCACATCGGTCACGGGGCGTTACACCAAGCCGGCACGTGGTTCAGCAACTCGCCGCTCCAGGCCAGCTTGACGAGGAGCGGCGCACAGGCGTCGTTGCTGCCGTCCATGCCGCCACCTCGTACCACGTCTCCCGTTTCTGTGGCTGAGACTCCCATGCCGGCGGCCGTGACATGCAAGCAGCGACAGAAGCCGGGTGTGCGGAGAGCGACGAGCGCCTCCGCGTCCGCCGCCATCATCAAGGAGAAGTAGAACACGGGAGGCCGCCGCCGCTTGGGTCCCATGAAGGCCACCACGGAGGCGACGCCGGCGTACATAGTAGGTGTCTTTCCGGATCCTTTTCTTGCGAGGACCTTCGTCAACCCCGCATCTACCTCTGGGGCTCTCGGCAGTCCGGTGATCATGTTGCCGGACATGAGGAACACAAATCGATCGGCGGGCGACCATTTAGGCCAGGTATTATATACATGTGCTGTCTAGAACTAGCACCGTGTAGTTCATTTGAATGTAATGAAATCCGTCATGTTTGTATGAAAATCCGGTATCTTATATGATTTCCGTCGTTGTTTATATGAAATATCACCGTGTTTGCGTGAATTTCGTCCAATTGGTTGACTTGCTGTCATAATGTGTGCGGCTACGGTTGGATGGCGTAATTTGCAGGTCGCCGGTCGGTCTGCGGGCGGCTCGGGCGACATGGTGGGACAAAAAGAACACATCTCATGCGAGCTCGTCTCCAACGTGCGCGCTGGAGGATGCATGAGAACCCAAGCCATTCCTCGTTCATCGGTGGCAAAGGCACCGGTGCACAAGAGGGTCGCCAATTTTTTGGCTACCCCGGGCAAGATCCAAACAGCCCCTCCCAACAGATTCAAATCCCTTGTTCACCGTGGAATTTTGCCATGTGTTGTTTTCATGGACTAGCAAGATGCCCGTGTATTGCACGGAACATCAAGATGCATTTTTTTACAAAACACATGTTGTGATTTACCCATGCAGGAGTAATCCCATTTTGTAAAAACTAATGATTGCTCGAGAATTTTATTGGATAAATGGTATCTCGAGAATTTTATCGGACTCCATTTTTGTATACAAGGCCACAAACCCATATTACAGGTACCAAGGCAAAAATTAATGTCTTCTAACTCAATGTTGCAAGCCACCTTGTTTCCTTGTTTGCCGTGTAAATTAATGTGTATTCTTCTCTTTCATGCACATCAAGCCAATGCTCACACTCCCGCATGCATGCAAGGGATAATTAATGTCCTCCTTTGCTAGTAGTATTATGAGGCAAACACCATTAATATTGCATTGATTAGTGTTAGTGGCCTTGTATATCTGCAAATTGTAATTTGATAGTGGCCTTGTATATAAAAATGGAGGGAGAAAGATGAGAGATAAGGTGAGGAGGAGTAGGGCGTGGTGGTGACTGGTGGTCGGACTGGGCGGAGGCATGGGGATGGACGACGCATTATGTCTAGGTTTGTATCTCTATAGTCCCTCTCACACACACCCACGTAGGTGGGGAACATGCACGAAGAGAAGAGGTGCACGCACGGTGCACGTACTCCCGTCTCTTTCACAACCACACCCGCACGGGTACACGGTGGAGCTCATTTCTGTATGAAAAGGCAGCCCATGTGGTAACTTGACACGTGTATTGGTTGTCCACTAGATGAAGGGAGGATCGTCTACCACGGGTGAACAAACAAATTGCGACTTGACGTGTTATGTTAAAAAAGAGGCAAACCATGTGGGGCCTATCTTAGAGGCAAGGCTCTATACACTAGAGTACTTTTGATGTGTCCCTCAACTCGCAGAACGAGGATAAGCTTGCTTAGTACGCCGTCTCCCCCGCCCACGGGCGCGGTGGCTCGCAGGATGAGGTGAAGCTTGCTTACTATGCCTAACACCCGCTCCCTCGCCCACGCGCGCAGTGGCTCGCAGGACGAGGAGAAAAATTTACTACTCCCTCCGTCTAGGTGTGTAAGTCACCTTATGAAAACCAAATAATCCCAAAACACTCAGGCACCGTACATTAACTCCCTCCTCGTTTCTTGTTTTGTGGCATATCAACCAATAAGATATGTCGGCTGTGCATGCTTTCAATGACTTGAGACTACCAAACATAACGTGCAGTGGTTAGTTTATTGCATGCAATGCTATTAATTAGCAAAAAGACATTAAGTTTTCTCGTTTTCCTATCCGCCTTGGTCGCGATGCACAACGTAAGATGACTTACACACCTAGACGGAGAAAGTAGTACTCCCTCCATTTACTCCTCGTCCCTACCTTGGTTAGAGAGATTATCATATTGTTTGGAATATATATGTCCTTTAGTACTCCCTCCATTTACTCAGAGGGTACTTGGATACGTTTTAGTCTCATGACTAAAAGTAGTGGGACTAAAACTTGCTAGCCTCACCTATGCTTGGATCCAAATACTAAAGAGACTAAAATCAAGTTAATGAGCATTTATTATCCTCCAAACCCTCCAATCCAGAACTCGCCCGTGTTAAAGGAGAGGAGTTAAATGAGGAGAGAGAGAGGACTAATCCACATTTTAGTAGGGGTACCCCTGACTAAAAAAATTTAGTCCCAAGACTAGTTTTAGCCTCTCTTTAGTCAGGGGTGCTTAGAACTTTAGCCTCTTAAAGAGACTATTTTTAATCAGACTAAAATAAGTCCCTTGGATCCAAGCACCCTCTTATACAAGGCCACTATAAAAAAATACATTTTGCATCTATACAAGGCCACAAATAGTAATCAAGACAAAATTTACTACTCCCTCCTTTCCAGTTTATGGCTCAATTTCAAAATCTCTCCAACCAAGGTAGACGGTGAGTGGTCGAATTAATTTTGTACTCCTAGTTTGCACAAGTAATTAGTACGCTTGTTTTTCTCAAGAAGTTATGTTTACCGAGGCATTAATTAGAACGAATGCATGAATGGCCACTAAATTTCCATGAACTTCTACATGCATTGGTGAGTTTTCTCTTGACATTGCTTACATCGGGTGATCTAACGCACCTCGAAATCCAACATGTGATGGTACTACTACTAGTAGTAGAATTGAGACTTACAAAATGGAAAAATGAATATTCTGTAGATGAGACCTATAAACCATAGTGGGTACGTACTCCGTAAAATCAGATTTTCCCAAAACTAAGTCGCTCAACCTTTATTTGCTTGTTTCCCTTCCTGCCTCCTTGCCTCGAACAGACTATGCCAAACTCCCCTACCTGTCGCGCGGGAAAAGACCTGCCCTCACCTTTTTTTAGTCTGCGTTTGTATCGATGGATCGCGCGAAGCAGCAAAAACCCAAGCCATGTCTTGTACTCCTCCGTCGATGCTCGCTTTCATGAATTCTGTACTTCCTGTCGCCGACATGTGGGACATATAGCAACCGGGTCGACGTGTCAAGCACCAAATAATAGTGCAGAACAGCAGGGGGAACGCACCCTAGTCGTACCGCCCCAGTAGTAGTAGTAATGAGCAATGAGACGTCAAACCACAATGCCACACCTTCCCAGACGGACGAAGCAACCATTATCTCACACTTCGGTTCGCCATCATCTCAAACCACGTAGTATTGCTTCTGCCTAAATAGGGACACACGCATTGCCTTGGTACATCATGACACGTGGGACCGCATGACAGGCCATGCTCCCCTACCGATCACTCAGTAAAATCACCTCATTTTTACTACTATACTTCCTCGTATGGGTTTACATGGCATGCACGTCGTTCTAGGTTGAGAATTAATTGGCTATATATGTGATGAACAGTATATGTTTAGAAACTACATCCGCTTAATAATCCAATGATATACTTTTTGTGACATAGTAACTCAGATTTAGTTAGTCAAATGGATGACCTAGAACTACGTGCACGCCCTATAAACCGAGACGTCTAAAAAAACGAGACGGAGAGGGTAGTTCAGTACGTATCATTTAGATCAATATAGTCGGGATTCACCAAGGATAAAAACCAAGTGGTAGGCTGCACCTATCGTGTTGGCGTAGCAACTCAAGCAGGGTCAGTCCGCACACGAAATGGCGACACACTTAACAGGACCCCTTTGCCTGACATGTGGCTCATCCACCGTCTTGTTCCACGTGCGATGTACCAAATTACAGTTCGGAGCAGCGGTTGGAATTGGAGGCACCCCGGTCGTAGCGCTGCAGTAGTAGAAAATGAGCGATGAGGGGTCAAATCATAAAGCCCCACCTTTCCCGCATTAAGTTGGATGAACGAAGCAACCATCATTTCACTCTAGGGCGCAAGAGCATAAAGAAAAGAGAAAACCAATGATGCGTGCGGCAGCTACCTAGGGCACCCTAGGGTAGGGGTCTCCACTATAGATCATTTTTTTGAAAGCGCCTCCACTACAAATAGGCTTCTCCCTCGTCCTCTTGAAGAAAACCGATGATGCGTGCGGTGGTAGGGTTTGTAGGAGTACTACTAGGGCATGCGGGGCCACGTCGTAGTAAACGGGAGAGGGATTGAGTTCGAGTCGATGCCTTAAATATGTGTGGGCTGCTTGGTTTTAGGGGAACGAGGCCGCATTTTGGGTTTGGGGACCAGTGCAGATATAGTACGTACAAAAAATTGTGGACGTAGGTTCGACCGAAAGGCAATGATGCATGGGCCCTGCATTTTATATACCCGGGGCCGCATAAAATTTTCTACTCTACTCAAAACTAGTAAGGTACACATGCATTTAATAGATGAGATTTCGAAACCAAATTATGAATAAATACACACTATAACATGTAAAGCTTTGAGTCATATATGCATGATGTAGATGTTCGTTTAGTTCTTATAGTTCATCTCATTCAAAATCAATTAGTTTTATAAAAATGTTAAGATTCATGGGGTTGTGCATTATAAAGCATAAAGTAAAAAACAAATAATGGCAATTCATTTAGAAAAAAAATCAATTATGATACGGAAGATTCTAGAACAAAGGAGAAGTGCTTGTGTTTTGAGATTTGTGCATTATGCTTAAGTTCAACCATGGAGTCTTCTAAATTGTACATGTGACAGATCTGGTGGAATGTTGATGATATCCAACGGCCAGTAGTGCTCGGATTTGCCATCTCTGCACTGTCGGATTAGCTTCATCCAACGACCATCTTTCAAGTTATTCGCACACTATATAGTTCTTGTGCCATAGTTGCATGTCTTGGAAAAAAGCTACTAGTGGGTTGTACTAGCTAATTAGGAATAGAAGATGTATACATGGAAGTTGTAGGGAAAGAGATGACATGGAGTATCTCAATTCCTATGAGTAGGGATTGGAAAAGAGATGTCATTAGATTGACATCATAGGAACTTTTCTATTGAATCTAGAGATGACATGTATCTCAATTCCTATGAGGAAGGATTATAAAAGATATGTAATTTGGTTCATATCATAGGAACTTTTCTATTGAATATACGCTAATGTTTATTTTCCTTTGAAATTATGGGAGTATAGGAATCCATTCATATGAACCAAGTGGATCTAAAGATATAGAAATGATACCATGTTTATTTCCTTTGAAATGTGGAGTATATGAATCTATTCCTATGAACCAATTGGCTCTAAAGAAAAAAATCCTATAAAAAAGCATATCATATAGAGTTCCTATGATATTCCTCCACACTAAAGGATGGTTGAAATTGCTGCAGGTGATACGATGGTCTTTCTTTGTAGACTCCTCCCCCATCTTTATAGTTACCTCTCGAAGATGAATGAAATGATATATACAGGGTATTCTACATGTGCAATTTGGTACACGAAAACTCGGTAAAAGTTTGCGAGGTTCGAATTTTCAATAAAGCTATATGCACTGCATTTTGGAACGGAGGGAGCATACGGCAGTTGCTAACACTCACGTGGAAGATTTGTGTGTAGGAGGAGTGGCTGTTCTGTTAGATGACATGGCAAAACTGACACTGTCGGATGCCGATCTAACTGTTCTTACGGCGTTCGTCAGGAAAAGGCTTGTGGCGAACGTTTGTCAGATAATGATTTACAAACACATGCATTGCATTGATACGTGCCCCCCTCTCTCACGCACACGCACCCTCCCGAGTCCTCTCGCACCCACCGTCTATCTACAGGTAGACGTCACACACATATGTGCTCTTCACACCCTACCCTCAGAACTTCTAAAAAACAAAAGACGTCGCGCACATTTTATTTTAGCTCACACGTCACACACTTATACTATTACCCTTGTCGCGAACGTTCTTTGGGCATAGTATACTGTACTCTCACGAAGAGAAGCGGTGCACACACATACTAGTTCTCTCACACCCATCGCGGGTACACGTAGGAGCGCATTTTTTTGAAGCTGGTACAATAAAATCACTCCACTATATATATAAGCAGGAGCCTTAGCGCTTGCTTTACTAGGGTTCCTATCGTTCACTCTCTCATGCTCTCCAGATCTAAGCAAGACATAGGTGGCTACACTCTCTCTCAACTCACGGCTGGTCACAAATCCGGCTGGACAACCTCGACTGGGGCAGGGGTGTAGGTGCATCGTTCATGCTGTCGGCGGCGGTGAGGGAGGAGACCAACGGCTGCCCGCGCGTCCCGGTCGGCGGCCATGCCGTTACCTCCGAGAGAGCGCCGGCTTCGGAGGGCCTCCAACCCCTTCTTCCTCCCTGTGGTATTGTGGCCAAGATGCGGCCTCCCGACGTCGTCTTTGCCACATGACGATGACCCTCGAGTATATATTCCTTCAAAACCTGCCTTGCTCTACTGCCCTAGCTTCCCACTTGGCTTCATGTGGATCTTTTTCTACTTCTGTCCGCTGTTCCAAAGCCACCTAGACTTTTACTATTATTAGAGGTAAAGCTAGTTCATACGGTCGACTCTAAGAGTTGGTTCAAACAGGGAAGAAAGTGGGAAAGCTGTAGCACGAATCTAGGACTTGGTTCTAAGAGGAAACGGGGGAAAGTAGTAGATACTGGCTACCCAACCGGTCTCTTGGTTGAAAGACGAAGAAAGCATGGTGGATGGCGAAGGGTGGGGGAAGTGGACCTATCTCTTGGTTGAAAAAGGAAAGAAAGTGACGGGTGTTGGGGGACAACGCAAATGAGAATGAGCAGGTCTAGATTTCCTGTGCTCACATAGGAAAATGTCGCCGAGGAGATAAAAAATGGGACAAATGCAGACATGCTGCCTAACTATTTGCCCCTCTCGGCAACCACATCTGCTTCAATACTTAAATCTCACACCGCCAACATTGCTTCATCCCAGTGGAACTGCACAAATTTGATTGCACATTTACTGACCATGTGCTACTCTCATGACAGTAATACTAATGCTATTGTTCTGCATGTTAATCTAGTGGCAGTGTTGATGTGATGTGATGCTACTTACGTAAGGACACTTTCATACTGTCAATCTAGTGCCAATTATAACACAATAGATGCTGTTGTTAATCATACACCACTGCAAATATCTATCACTGTTTAAATAACCGTATTTCGTATTTGCACAAACAGGGATGTCTGTCTCCATATCGTGATGTCTATCTCCATATCGTTTCTATCAGCGCAATCAAAAGCACACACCTCAGTTTTAGTAGAACTGCGCAAAATGAGATGGCTATCCCTCGTTGCCATTGTCTAACCACCCATCTTCCAGGTATTCTACATTGGTAGTTACTAGGTAAAATGACCAACGCAATATAAAAGAAGTTGATTCGTACGTTTTACTTCCTTATTGTAGTGCAGGGACAAGCGAAAACAACTGCATCCTAGTCCGGAATGCACTTTCTACCAGTTCATCCATGGACCAAGGACTAGCTGGCATGGCTGGACGGCGGTTTTTTGGATAGGTGCGCGGACAAGAGGCATTCTTGTCTGCTTATTTATGCAAATAGCGGTGCTTAAATTTAGTAGAATGCATAAGAATTTCAACTGGTCAGTGCACTACATGGTTCAGTTTAGCATTCCAGCTGAGAACACAATTATAATTGGTTATTCTGGAATGAGAGAACCTAACCCTGGATGGTGGCAACAAGAAAAAACCAGAGTGAACTCCAGGAAATTTAAGCCTGCCGGGAGGCCCTTTGCTCAGAGAAGCCTTGCTTGTTTTTTCCTGATTTGTAAACCCTCTCACAACTTTGTCTTTTGCTGTGAACTAGTATATGTTTGTTATGTTCTATGAATCATTGAGATGTATAAAATTGCTTAACTTATGTTTTTCAAGTTTTTTATGAAGCCGAGTTTAATGTGAGTGTTCCACATGAATGCTGGACTAGCGTGTGAACGTTTGGAATTTACATTGTGGCCTCGGTTAACTGCATGAACCACTGTAACAAGATATAGGGTTGCTTATATGTCAGACAGCAGATTGTTGATTGTTAGCTGGTCGATAGCCTAGTGTTGAAGCAAGCTGAGCCAATGTGTCATGTTTTGCACAACTGCTTACAAGTGGGGTAGCACCAATAGTGTTTACAATTACTTATGTATACGTCGGCGCACAGTTCTCAAACGAGTACTCTATTTCATCAAAACACACACTGCCCGTATGATAAAACTAGTGAGTATGCATCTGTTTCGGCAACAATTACGATGATTCACGGACACACAAAAGTAGCAGCAGTTCCCATAGATGGATTCAAACAGTGTACTAGCCCCAGAGGGCTCGATAACAGGCAAGGTTTGGATAATTAGACAGAATCCAAACTACTATTAAACACTAGCTGGGGCAAGTATTTCATGCCTCGATCTAATTTGGGCTGGACACAAGACGGACCTTGCCATGAACATCATCGAGGACGTCCAGCAGTAGCTCAATCCTGTGAACCTTCATGAAGAAAACCTTATGGCCTTGCCACTCATAAACTTGTTTGTGGAGGCATGCCACGTCATCTTCCTGCGTAAGCTTGACAAGAACAGTATGCCTCACAAACGAAGGAGTAGCTTTGAACTTCTTGTGCTTCAGTACACCCTGGACACCACGCCTGACAATAGTGAGGCTGGAATACAACTCTTCATTGGTATAAGCGCAAGTGGCTTCTAGGATCCAACAGCCTAAAAACTATGTTTTCCCAGTGGGTATATTCAGGTCATCCACCTCATAGCGAGTGACATGTACAACCACACAATCCTTGTCTGCATCAGGGATCTAACTGAAACAGAAACAAATTCTGAATTACTTTCCAGTATAAGAAACACAAGTTATTTAAACCACTATGTATAGCATGGCATCGAAGCTAATAAAATTTTGCATTATTCATCACCACATACTTAGATGAAAAACCACAATCGAGATCGGCAAAGAAGAAAATCACCTTGGGCAGCTCAGCGGGGGGGGACACATCCTCGAAGGGGGAAAACTGCTCCTACAGTGCCACGGGGGATGTAACCTCAAACGGGGCGTTGACCATCTCAGTAGTGGCTGTGAGCATATCTGGGGTCGGCTCGGTGGCTGTCTCCATCTTCTTGGAGCTCTCTGTCTCATGGGGATCAGCCTCCCGCGTCTGCTCCAATATCGGCAGATCTTTGCCTGGTTCTCCTTGGCCCATCATGAAACTAACAAATACTAGGAGACCACTGAAAGGAAAACACAACCGTAATGACAATGAAACAAAAAAGAGAGTGAGGATCAGTTACTGCTTTGCAAAAGTTCTTTTTTTTCTCCGAACGAAAATATACCAACATCACGGATCCACTTACCTTCCCTTCGTTGGGAGAGAAGAACAGTGGCAGATGCGAGTGTTGCCTTTCTTGAAGATGGTGAGGGAGAAGGGGATTCAGCAAAGAGTGAAATGATGGTTGCTTCGTCCGTCAAACTTAGACTGCGGGGAGGTGGGGTTTTGTGATACGACGACTTGTTATTGCCGCGCTACGGCCGGGGTGACTCTCCGCCTTCCTTCGAATTTGGTGGATGGCATTTCGGCCCGCGCGCTACATGGCCCGCATGTTGGTGAACAAAATTATAATGACATTCAGTAGAGGGAGACGTTTTGATGACCTAGGAGGAGCCAGAAGCGGTATTGTGTCCACTGTACTAGTAGTAATTGTTTTTCTGGGTAGTTGTATAGTGTCTCCACTGTACTAGTAGTAATTGTTTCTCTGGGCCCAAAACAAAACAGCCCATCCACCCTAGTAAATATTAAAATCAATTCAAAAGTCCATATATTTACTGAATGAGAGGCGCTACCCACACCCAGCACACTGCCCCCCCCCAAAAAAAACCTGGGTGTTCTTCTTCCTCCTCACTCCCACCCACCTCAAGTCAGCTCGCTCCACTCGTACCCCCAAATTCCTCACCTCACTCATACAGAAAACCCCAGCTCCCCTTCTTCCTCACTACTACAGAAAAAACCCAGCTCCCCTTCTTCTTCACTTGCACTACAACTAGGCTCGTCATTCGTTACTCTTCTCAAATACGTGAGCGCGACGCGACGCCCTTGAGGAAAATGGAGTCGGCTGACCCCAGCACCAAGAAGATGAGGCTCCCGCCAGCGGCGACGCCTGTTGTAGATCCCGCACCCGGCAGCGCGGGGAGAAGCGGTGACCCCGCCCCCACCGGATCCTAGGAACCCATCGAATCTCGGGTGGACCGCATCAACGATCTCCCGAACGCCATCCTTGGGGAGATCATCTCGCTTCTCCCCACCAAGGATTGCTGCCGCACCCAAGTCCTCTCAATTCGGTGGCGCCCTCTATGGCGCGCCGTGCCCCTTAATCTCGACTGTCATCAGCTATCTCTCTTCAATGATTTTGAAATCCCCAGAGCCATCATCTCCTCCCACCAGGGCTCCGTTCAAAGCCTCTGCATCCTGTTATGCTACCTAAGCAAGCATACCATGCCCTGCACGATGGACGCCTGGCTGAAATCCCCTGAATTCATAGAACTACAGCTGCTTGAGTTCTACTATTCCCCTGGAAATCACCTACCAGATACCGAACGCCATCTACCTATGCCCTCAGCACCGATGTCCATCTCACGGTTTTCCTCCTCTCTCCACACCGCCACCTTTGCGCTATGCGACCTACCAGATAATCTGATACTAAACCTTCGACTCCCATTTCTGAAGAAACTTTCACTTGTGCGGGTTCGTATATCGGAGGCCTCATTGCACAGCATCATCCACTCCAGTTGCCCTGCCCTGGAGTGCTTGGTTCTTATTTTCACAGTTAGAATCGGTTGTCTCCAAATAAAGTCGCCTAACCTTGTAAGAATTGGAATTTGTTTTGATGGAAGGCAGCTCATCATCCAAGATGCCCCTTCACTTCAAAGGTTGATCATTGATTCTAGTTATTCACCGTTGCAAATAACCGTCCTCTCCGCGCCTAAGCTGGAGACCTTGGGTGTAATACATGATCTCTGTGTTCATTTCCATATGGTGTTTGGCTCCACAATTCTTCAGGTACTTTACATTATCATCTACACTTGTAACCATAAGTTGCATTTTAAATTTCTGCGCATAACTTATATGTCATCTTGGAGTACACATTTTGTACTAATATTATGTTCTATGCTCAATGAAGAGTTTCTCCATGGATGGCCTATCAATGGTGTTGGATTCTGTCAAGATCTTATATATCCAAATGAATAGTTTTGATCTGAACAAGATTATTGGCTTGCTGCAATGCTTTCCATGTCTGGAGAAGTTGTATATAAAGGTGATAATTTCACGCACATTAGAAGCCCGCATATAGTGTACTAGAATTAACCGTTCAGTTGTTGCTCTTTTGACACTCCTTTTTTAGACCTTAACTGTTTTCAATCTTCATGTCTATTTAGGCAACAGGACGGGGTAAGAAAGTTATAACCAATCGGTGGATTCGTAAGCATCGGGATTTTCTCACTTCTCATGAGATTCGATTGAAGACAATAACGCTAGAACGATATGTAGCCAACCGTGCAAACACTAGATTTGTCACATTCTTCCTGCTGAATGCAAGGTTACTATTGTCCATCAGGCTTAAGTTTATCAGCAACATGGTTTTGACGGATGGGTATGTGGAAGAGCAAAAAAAGGAGTTTCAGGTGGGCAAAAGAGCTTCTGAACGTGCCGGGCTTCTATTTACAACATATTGTGGTCATAATCCAGTAAATTTTACGACCCAGGATGTTCATTCTATGGACCTGACCAATCTATTTGGCGGTGACTGCCAAAAACAGTGCTGGAGTTAGATGTTGTTGCCCTTTTCAACCTGGGTTTTTTTGTAAACCTGATGAACAATTAACCCTCATGCTTTTGTACAGTTTGAAAGCTGGAGTTAGATGTTCTTGCCCTTTTCAACTCGGCTGTGACTGTCATATTTTGTTTGAAGCAAGGCAAATGGCTTGCCAGTCGTTTAATTTAGAGTGAAATATTGTAACAACTAACAAATCCCAACCAAGGGAAATAACATCACTCTCGCCGGCTGCTTGAGCTCACTGTGCATTACAGAAGCCAAGTGATTAGCCCCCACCAGCACCGACAAACTTATTTCCAACTAGCACATCAAATGGGCTATAAATTTTCATAGGAAGGGCTGCATGACCATGAAAGATTTGGATTCTGACATTTGGGACCCACGAGGAAATAGCCTATCCAAGGTGGTGTTGACTTACTAGCCAGTCAACAAACGATTCTGCCTACCAGCCGTTGGATTGACATCCAACATCTGTCGTGTATCTTCTATCTCTTGTCTCTTCTTCCTCCAGCCACCCAAACCAAACCACCCCGTCGGCTCCGCCTGCTCCCGCCTCCCATGGCTGGCTGCACCTCCGCTGCCCTACCGTACGTACCCTCCAACGTTGGCTAGTCCCTCCCTCTATTTCCCCACACGTCCTGTTATTCTCCGGCGATGTCAGCCCCAACACGCACCCGCACCCGAACCAGTCAACCCTCGTACTCCCCTCCGCCTGCGACTAGACCGACGCATCTTCCACGGCTCCTGTTCGTTCCGTCCGAGGCCTCACCGTCGTCCTCCGCCTTGCGGCCTTGGTTCGCTCGCTGTGCGCGGTGCGCCACCCTCTTGTGTTGTCAACGTCGTCAACAACCGAGAGGAATAAGGAGATGACTGTACATGGAGAGGATGATAGTAGGGACCCACTAGCGTCATGGCAGTACGCAAGCAAGTGCCTCTATATTACAAGCCCAAAAATATGGTTCCTCCTAATGGTTGGACATCTGAGGCTCACGCCATTGTCAACGTACTCAACAAACGATAGAATTACACTACGAGCGGCTGACACCACGGACCCAAAAGGTCACGCAATTTTTTTGAGGAACAAGCAGTTATTATTTATACTAGTTTTAGCAACGGATCAGGCTAACAAAGGGGCTGTGCGGGGGCTGTGGCCCATCTAGCCAGGGTTTTATTTATGTTTACCACATCATGAGCCCAGTTGTGTTTTTTTCTTGCTGAAAATGGCTAGCCCGGTTCTATTTTTTTAAGAAATACCCAAACGAGGCCTACTTGCTTTATCAGCCCTGTTGGGCTGTAAATCTTTCAAGACGAGGAGAGTTTCATTCAGTTTTCCCAGAAATGGGCTGTACATTTTTAAAACACATCAAACCGGGAATTAGTTTCGATTTTTTTTCATGAAAAGATTTTAAATTCCATTGATTTTTATGCGTGGACAATTATTTGGATTTTATATTTATATAAATTATTTTTCAAAATAGTTTGAATGTGAATCGATATTTTGGGATTAAAAACAGTTGACCGCACCGAAATATGCAAAAAATTCGTACACTTTTTAACCGTGGCCACAATATGGGGTGTAATGCTAACAAAAGGAAGATGGGCTCCAAAAAAATTCTTAAGAATTAGCAAATGGGATGTACATTATTAGAAATAATGCACACGAGAGTAGTGACTATTGGATGTCCATCCAACGGCTGCCGTGCTTCTTCAATCTCTGCTTTTCCTGCTCCAGCCGCTCAAACAAGCGCCGGCGGGACTGCCTGCTCCCTCCTCCCGTGGCCGGCTATGCTGTCGTGCAGGCCTCACCGCCCCACCGTACTCCCATCGCTGGCCTAGCCATCCCTCTACTCACCCACACCTGTTGTTATTCTCCGGCAACGGCAGACGAACCAGTAAACCCTCGTACAGTCGTACTCTCGTCCGTGTTGGAAACAATTGCCGAGTCTTCCCTGCCTCCATGTCGTTCCCTTCCTAGGCCTCGCCGTCGTCCACCGCCCTGGTGCTCTCGGCGCGGCCTGGTCAACGTGGTCAATGAACGACATCCATCGTAAGTGGACTGTACGTGGAGAGGCTGATAGTTGGGTCCACGGCCACACGCAAGGAAATGCCTCCTTATTACGTGCAAAATAATGATTCCTCCACCTGACAGCTAGGACCCACAAGAAGGGCTTCTGTATTTCGCGGAAAAAATGTTCCCCCCGCTGACAGGTCGGACCCACCAGCTATATCTTCGCACGCAATGAAGTGCCTCCTTATGACGCACACAAAAATGAATACCCCCTGCTAGCTGGGACCCACCATAGTGGGTGGCTGACTTGTGGGCCTACTAAGTTGACGGGGACAGAGGGCTTTGTCAACTTAGTCAATATGAACGATTCTAGCTCCAGTGACCGTACGATGTCCATCCAACGGCCATAGTGCTTCTTCAACATCTAGTCTTCTTGCTCCAGCCGCCCGGAGCAGCGCCGGTCGTGCCACCTGTTCCTGCCTCCCATGGCCGCCTGTGCTGCCACGAAGACCTCACCGCCCCCATACTACTCCCACTGCTGGCCAGGCCATCCCTCCACTCACCCACACCCCCTGTTATTCTGCGGCGGTGGCAGCCTCACACCGCAGCTGAACCAGTGAACCCTCGTACTCCTATCCGCGTGGGCATCCACTGCTACGTCTTCCCCGGCTCCGCGTTGTCCCCTTCCTAGGCCTCGCCATCGTCCACTGCCTTGGTGCTCTCGGCACGGCGTGGTCAATGTGATCATCGACCGACTTCCATTGGAAGAGTACTGTACGTGGAGAGCCTGAAAGCTGGGTCTACGGCCACAGCCCAGTTTTTTTGTGATTTGCCAAGTAAGTCGCTTTGTCAGGCCTGTTGGGCTGCAAATCTTTCAAGACGAGGAGAGCTTCATTTGGCTGCCGAGAAAATGGCCTATCAGTAATGAGAAATGGGCTGTACATTTTTAAAACACATCAAACCGGCAATTAGTTTCAAATTTCTTTTTTTTCATTTCAAGATTTTAAATTGCATTGATTTTTATGCGTGGACAATTTGTTGGATTTTATATTGATATACATTTATTTTTAAAATTAGTTTGAATGTGACTCAAAATTTCGGGATTAAAAACAGTTCAGACCGCACCGAAATATGCAAAATTTCGTATAATTTATTAACTGTGGCCACAATATGGGCTGCAATGCTAACAAAAAGAATATGGGCTCCAAAATAACCTTAAGAAATAGCAAATGGGCTGTAAATTATTAGAAATAATGGCAGATGGGTTGTATACTATTTTCCACAGATTTGAGGCTTTCCTAAAAAAAAGGTTGACGCACAAGGAGTGACTGTTGGATTTCTATCCAACGGCCGTCGTGCTTCTTCAATCTCTGCTCTTCCTGCTCCAACCGCTCAAACAAGCATCGGCGAGACTGCCTGCTCCCTCCTCCCCGCGGCCGGCTGTGCTGCCACGCAGGCCTCACCGCCCCACCGTACTCCCATCACTGACCTAGCCATCCCTCTACTCACCCACACCTGCTGTTATTCTCCGGCGACAGCAGACGAACCCGTAAACCCTCATACAGTCATACACCCTTCGCGTGGGAAACAACTGCCGAGTCTTCCCTGCCTCTGTGTCGCTCCCTTCCTAGGCCTCGCCATCATCCACCACCCTGGTGCTCTCGGCGCGGCCTGGTCAGCATGGTCAACGACCGACATGCATCTGAAGTGGACTGTACGTGGAGAGGCTGACAGCTAGGTCCACGACCGCACGCAAGGAAATGCCTCCTTATTACGCGCAAAATAATGATTCCTCCACCTGACATCTGGGACCCACCGAAAGGGCCTCTGTATTTCGCAAAAAAAATGTTACCACCGCTGACAGCATGGACCCACCAGCTATATCTTCGCACGCAAGGAAGTGCCTCCTTATTACGCCCAAAAAATTGAATACTCCCCTGCTAGCTGGGACCCAGTATAGTGGCAGGCTGACTTGTGGGCCTACTAAATTGATGGGGACGGAGGGCTTTGTCAACTTAGTCAATATGCACGATTCTAGCTCCACTCACCATATGATGTCCATCCAACGGCCGTAGTGCTTCTTCAACCTCTGGTCTTCTTGCTCCAACCGCCCAAACCAGTGCCGGTCGTGCCTCGTGCTCCTGCCTCCCGTGGCTGGCTGCGACGCGGCGGAGGCCTCGCCGCCCCCTACTACCCCCACTGCTGGCCAGGCCATCCCTCTACTGACCCACACCCCCTGTTATTCTGCGGCGACGGCAGCCTCACACCACAGCGAACCAGTGAACCCTCATACTCATCTACGCATGGGCATCCACTACCGCGTCTTCCCCGGCTCCACGTCATCCCCTTCCTAGGCCTCGCCGTCGTCCACCGCCCTGGTGCTCTCGGCGCGGCGTTGTCAACATGGTCAAGGAACGTCTTCCATCGAACATGGACTATACGTGGAGAGGCTGACAGCTGGGTCCACGGTCGCAGCAAGGAAGTGCATCCTTATTCCGTGCAAAATAATTATTCCTCGACCTGACAGTGAGGACCCACCGGACGGGCCACCGTATTTTACGAAAAAACGTTTCCCCCTGACCGCTGGGACCCACCAACTACATCTTCGCACACAAGGAAGTGCGTCCGAAAAAAAACGATTCACCCCCCTAACTGCTGGGACCCACCAGCTACATCTTCGCACGCAAGGAAGTGCCTGACAGTCGGGACCCACTTGGTCGAAGCATACGTAGCGTTGTCATTCTGGTCGCGAACGTGTACGTACATACTAGTCGATGTAGAGGCGCACACATGTCGTAGTAGAGGCACCCACGTAGCATGTACACATATGTACAGTGGCCAGCGTGCAAGAAAGAAAATACGGCCACATACGTACATACGGGCAGGGTCTCGAACGCCTACTCGCGCATACGTACGGTCAGGGCTCGTGTACATGGCTGGGTCGGAACGGAGAAACAGCGTTGTCGTCGTGTTCATGGGGAGCCAACCGGCTGGGTCGGAACGAAATGTGTCGTCGTGTTCATCGGGAGGGCTTGGACAGAACAGCCAATGGAAACGAGGCCTGGCGTGTCGCAGAACAGAGGAAATGACCTTGTGTTCGACCGGCCACGTTCGAAACGGGATCCTGTTCATTGGGAGGGGTCTGGCGTACCGCAAAACGGAGGTAACAGACCTCCTACGGTCGAAACGGGGGTCCTGTTGATCGGGAGGGGTGTGGCGTACCGCAAAACGGGACTCCACGGGATACTGTTCATCTCCACCGTCGACCCCCTCCAGCCTCCACGGGCTATTGTTCATCCACCGTCGACCTCCTCCAGCCTCCACCTGCGACTGTTCATCCATGGGCTCTTGTTCATCCAGCCTCCACCGCGCGCTACTCCATCGGCTACTGTTCAACCAGCCCTCTCCACGGGCTCCTGTTCAACCACCCCTCCACGGGCTACTGTTCATCCTGCCCTCCACCGTCTACTGTTCATCCTGCCCTCCACGGGGTGGTCCTGTTCATCCAGCCCTCCACGGGGTCCTATTCATCCAGCCCTAATCGGATCGATCGATCGGGGTACTGTTCATCCAGAGGCAACACCACGGGGTCCTATTAATCCACCCCCATCGGGAACTGTTCATCCAGCCCCCCCCCCCCGCAATGCTCACAGTTCGTCCAGAGGCAGCATCGATCGGCTTCAGTTAGCAGCAGTAGCGAAGGAATCGCTCAATCGGGTTTAGTTCACAGCCATCGATCGATCGCTCGGGTTCAGTAACGCGTAGCCTACAGTGCAATCGCTCAGGTTCAGTTAGAGCCCAACGCCTCGCTCGGGTTCAGTTAGAGCCCAACGCCTCGCACACACACGCGTACGTACGAGAGAAACGCGCATCGCTCAGCCCCCGACCACCCACCATAACCGGGGACTCCCTGATATTTTCTGCGCCCTCGCTTCTACCACGGTTTTTTCCGTCATGGACGGCCCAAAGAATGTCATGCAGCTGCGTCTCCGGCCCGCCCAGGACGAAAAGCCCATTTTCTGTCATGATTTTTTGTCATAGAAGTAGGACCCCACCACATCTATGATGATACCGGGTTTTGTCATAAGTATGACAGAAAAAAATTTGTTCGACCCAAAATGTCACGGATGTGTCTTTTTTTTGTAGTGTCGCCATGTCTATGATCACATCCGGGACTCTGAACTACCTTCGGTACATCAAAACACATAAACTCATAATACCGATCGTCATTGAACGTTAAGCGCGGACCCTACGGGTTCGAGAACTATGTAGACATGACCGAGACTCATCTCTGGTCAATAACCAATAGCGGAACCTAGATGCTCATATTGGTTCCTACATATAATAAAGTTGTTATTTATATTTCCTTATGTCATGATAAATGTTTATTATTCATGCTAGAATTGTATTAACTGGAAACTTAGTACATGTGTGAATACATAGACAAACAGACTGTCGCTAGTTTGCCTCTACTTGACTAGCTCATTGAATCAATGATGGTTATGTTTCCTAACCATAGACATGAGTTGTCATTTGATTAACGGGATCACATCATTAGAGAATGATGTGATTGACTTGACCCATCCGTTAGCTTAGCACGATGATCGTTTAGTTTGTTGCTATTGCTTTCTCCATAACTTATACATGTTCCTATGACTATGAGATCATGCAACTCCCGAATATCGGAGGAACACTTTGTGTGCTACCAAATGTCACAACATAACTGGGTGATTATAAAGGTGCTCTACAGGTGTCTCCGATGGTGTTTGTTGAGTTGGCATAGATCGAGATTAGGATTTGTCACTCTGATTGTCGGAGAGGTATCTCTGGGCCCTCTCGGTAATGCACATCAATATGAGCCTTGCAAGCAATGTAGCTAATGAGTTAGTTACGGGATGTAGCATTACAGAATGAGTAAAGAGACTTGCCGGTAACAAGATTGAACTAGGTATTGAGATACCGACGATCGAATCTCGGGCAAGTAACATACCGATGACAAAGTGAACAACGTATACCGTTATGCGGTTTGACCAATAAAGATCTTCATAGAATATGTGGGAGCTAATATGAACATCCAGGTTCCGCTATTGGTTATTGACTGGAGACATGTCTCGGTCATGTCTACATAGTTCTCGAACCCGTAGGGTCCGCACGCTTAACGCTCGGTGACGATCAGTATTATGAGTTTATGTGTTTTGATGAACCGAAGGTTGTTCGGAGTTCCAGATGTGATCACGGGCATGACAAGGAGTCTCGAAATGGTCGAGACATAAAGATCAACATATTGGAAGCCTATGTTTGGACATCGGAAATGTTCTGAGTGAGTTCGGGCATATGCTGGAGTACTGGGTATATGGGCCCTAATGGGCTTTAGTGGAGACAGAGAGAGAGGCAGCCAGGGCAGGCCGCGCGCCCCTCCCCCTCTGTTCCGAATTGGACTAGGAAGGGGGGCGGCGCCCCCCTTTCCTTCCTCCCTTTCTCCCCCTTCCTTCTCTCCTAGTCCAACTAGGGAAGGGGGGATCCTACTCCCGGAGGGAGTAGGACTCCTCCAGGGCGCGCAATAGAGGGCTATCCCTCTCCCCTCCTCCACTCCTTTATATACGGCCGGGGAAGGGGGGTGTTGGGGAACACAGTAATTTCAAAAAATTCCTACGCACATGCAAGATCATGGTGATGCATAGCAACGAGAAGGCAAGAGTGTTGTCCACGTACCCTCGTAGACCGTAAGCAAAAGCGTTATAAGAACGCGGTTGATGTAGTCGTACATCTTCATGATCTGACCGATCCAAGTACCGAAAGTACGGCACCTCCGAGTTCAGCACACGTTCAGCTCGGTGACGTCCCACGAACTCCGATCCAGCAGAGCTTCGAGGGAGAGTTCCGTCAGCACGACGGCGTGATGACGGTGATGATGATGCTACCATCGCAGGGCTTCGCCTATGCACTATGATGATATGACCGAGGTGGATTATGGTGGAGGGGGGCACCGCACACGGCTAAGGGTCAATGATCAACTTGTGTGTCGATGGGGTGCCCCCTCCCCCTCTCCCGGCCGGCCCTCTACTATGGCGCGCCCTGGGGAGTCCTACTCCCACCGGGAGTAGGATTCCCCCCTTCCAAGTAGTAGGAGTAGGAGAAAAGGAAGGGGAAGAGAGAAGAGAAGGAAGGAGGGGGCGCTGCCCCTCCCCCTAGTCCAATTCGGACTAGGCCTTGGGGGGCCGCGCGGCCTGCCCTAGGCAGCCCCTCTCTCTCTCCCCTAAAGCCCAATAAGGCCCATATACTCCCCGGTGAATTCCCGTAACTCTTCGGTACTCCGATAAATGCCCGAACCACTCAGAACCTTTCTGATGTCCGAATATAGCCTTCCAATATATTGATCTTTATGTCTCGAACATTTCGAGACTCCTCGTCATGTCCCCGATCTCATCCGGGACTCCGAACAACCTTTGGTACATCAAAACACATAAAATCACAATAGCGATCGTCACCGAACGTTAAGCGTGCGGACCCTACGGGTTCAAGAACTATGTAGACATGACCGAGACTTGTCTCTGGTCAATAACCAATAGCGGAACCTGGATGCTCATATTGGCTCTTACATATTCTACGAAGATCTTTGTCGGTCAAGCCGCATAACAACATACGTTGTTCCCTTTGTCATCGGTATGTTACTTGCCCGAGATTCGATTGTCGGTATCTCAATACCTAGGTCAATCTCGTTACATGCAAGTCTCTTTACTTGCTCCATAATGCTACATCTCGTAACTAACTCATTAGCTACATTGCTTGCAAGGCTTATTGTGATGTGCATTACCAAGAGGGCCCAGAGATACCTCTCCGACAATCGGAGTGACAAATCCTAATCTCGATCTATGCCAACTCAAAAATTACCATCAGAGACACATGTAGAGCACCTTTATAATCACCCAGTTATGTTGTGACGTTTGGTAGCACACAAAGTGTTCCTCCGTTATTCGGGAGTTGCATAATCTCATAGTCAGAGGAACATGTATAAGTCATGAAGAAAGCAGTAGCAACAAACTAAACGATCATCGTGCTAAGCTAATGGAATGGGTCAAGTCAATCACATCATTCTCTAATGATGTGATCCCGTTAATCAAATGACAACTCATGTCTATGGCTAGGAAACTTAACCATCTTTGATTCAACGAGCTAGTCAAGTAGAGGCATACTAGTGACACTCTGTTTGTCTATGTATTCACACATGTACTAAGTTTCTGGTTAATACAATTCTAGCATGAATAATAAACATTTATCATGATATAAGGAAATAAATATTTATTATTGCCTCTAGGGCATATTTCCTTCAGTCTCCCACTTGCACTAGAGTCAACAATCTAGTTCACATCTTTATGTGATCAGTTCACATCTCCATGTGACTAATACCCAAAGGGTTTACTGGAGTCAATAATCTAGTTCAGATCGCTATGTGATTAACACCCAAAGAGTGATCATGTTTTTCTTGTGAGAGAAGTTTAGTCTACGGGTCTGCAACATTTAGATCCATATGTATTTCGCAAATTCCTATGTCTACAATGTTCTACTCGGAGCTACTCTAGCTAATTGCTCCCACTTTCAATATGTATCCAGATCAAGACTTAGAGTCATCTAGATCTATGTAAAAAGCTTGCATCGACGTAACTCTTTACGATGAACTCTTTTATAACCTCCATAATCAAGAAATATTTCCTTAGTCCTCTAAGGATAATTTTGACCGTTGTCCAGTTATCCACTCCTGGATCACTATTGTACCCTCTTGCCAATCTTATGGTGAGGTACACATTAGGTCTGGTACACAACATATCATATTTTATAGAACCTATGACCGAGGCATAGGGAATGATTTTTCATTCTCTTTCTATTTTCTACCGTGGTCGAGTTTTGAGTCTTTACTCAACTTCACACCTTGCAACACAGGCAAGAACTCCTTCTTTGACTGTTCTATTTTGAACTACTTCAAAATCTTGTCAAGGTATGTACTCATTGAAAATATATCAAGTGTCTTGATGTATCTTTATAGATCTTGATGTTCAATATGTAAGCAGCTTCATCGAGGTCTTTCTTTGAAAAACTCTTTTCAAACACTCCTTTATGCTTTCCAGAAAATTCTACATTATTTCCGATCAACAATATGTCATTCACATATACTTATCAGAGATGCTGTAGTGCTCCCACTCACTTTATTGTAAATACAGGCTTCACCGCAAGTCTGTATAAAACCATATGCTTTGATCACTTTATCAAAGCATATATTCCAACTCCGAGATGCTTGCACCAGTCCATAGATGGATCGCTGGAGCTTTCTTACCTTGTTAGCACCTTTAGGATCGACAAAACCTTCTGGTTGCATCATATACAACTCTTCTTTAAGAAATCCATTTGGGAATGCAGTCTTTACATCCATTTGCCAAATTTCATAATCATAAAATGCAGCGATTGCTAACATGATTCGGACGGACTTAAGCATCGCTACAGGTGAGAAGGTCTCATCGTAGTCAACTCCTTGAACTTGTCGAAAACCTTTTGCAACAACTCGAGCTTTGTAGACAGTAACATTACCGTCAGTGTCAGTCTTCTTCTTGAAGATCCATTTATTCTCGATGGCTTGCCGATCATAGGGCAAGTCAACCAAAGTCCACACTTTGTTCTCATCCATGGATCCCATCTCAGATTTCATGGCCTCAAGCCATTTTGCGGAATATGGGCTCATCATCGCTTCCTCGTAGTTCGTACGTTCGTCATGGTCAAGTAACATGACTTCCAGAACAGGATTACCGTACCACTCTCGTGCTGATCTTACTCTGGTTGACCTACGAGGTTCAGTAGTAACTTGATCTAAAGTTACATGATCTTCATCATTAGCTTCCTCACTAATTGGTGTAGGAGTCACATGAACAGATTTCTGTGATGAACTACTTTCCAATAAGGAAGCAGGTTGATACTTCTCCAACGTATCTATAATTTTTGATTGTTCCATGCTATTATATTATCAACCCTGGATGTTTTATATGAATTTATATGCTATTTTATATGATTTTTGGGACTAACCTATTAACCTAGAGCCCAGTGCCAGTTTCTGTTTTTCCTTGTTTTAGAGTATCGCAGAAAAGGAAATCAAATGGAGTCCAATTAACCTGAAACTTCACGGAACTTATTTTTGGACCAGAAGAAGCCCACGGAGTATCGGAGTTGGACCAGGAGAGTCCCGGGTTGCCCACGAGGGTGGGGAGCACGCCCTCCACCCTCGTGGGCCCCTCATGGCTCCCCTGATGTATTTCTTCCACCTATAGATATCCATATACCCTGAAACTATCAGGGAGGATAATAGATCGGGAGTTCCGCTGCCAGAAGCCTCCGTAGCCACCGAAAACCAATCTAGACCCGTTTCAGGGCCCTGCCGGAGGGGGGAATCCCTCTCTGGTGGCCATCTTCATCATACCGGTGCTCTCCATGACGAGGAGGGAGTACCGGTGCTCTCCATGACGAGGAGGGAGTAGTTCTCCCTCGGGGCTGAGGGTATGTACCAGTAGTTATGTGTTTGATCTCTCTCTCTCGTGTTCTTGAGGTGGTACGATCTTGATGTATCGCGAGCTTTGCTATTATATTTGGATCCTATGATGTTTCTCCCCCTCTACTCTCTTGTAATGTATTGAGTTTTCCCTTTGAAGTTATCTTATCGGATTGAGTCTTTAAGGATTTGAGAACACTTGATGTATGTCTTACATGGGATACCCGTGGTGACAATGGGGTATTCTATTGATCCACTTGATGTATGTTTTGGTGATCAACTTGCGGGTTCCACCCATGAAACTATGCATAGGGGTTGGCACACGTTTTCTTCTTGACTCTCCCGTAGAAACTTCGGGGCACTCTTTGAAGTTCTTTGTGTTGGTTGAATAGATGAATCTGAGATTGTGTGATGCATATCGTATAATCATACCCACGGATACTTGAGGTGACATTGGAGTATCTAGGTGACATTAGGGTTTTGGTTGATTTGTGTCTTAAGGTGTTATTCTAGTACGAACTCTAGGGCTGTTTGTGACACTTATAGGAATAGCCCAATGGATTAACTAGAAAGAATAACTTTGAGGTGGTTTCATATCCTACCATAATCTCTTCGTTCGTTCTCCTCTATTAGTGACTTTGGAGTGACTCTTTGTTGCATATTGAGTGATAGTTATGTGATCCAATTATGTTATTATTGTTGAGGGAACTTGCACAAGTTAAAGTATGAACCCTAGGCCTTGTTTCAACGCATTGCAATACCGTTTGTGCTCACTTTTATCATTAGTTACCTTGCTGTTTTTATATTTTCAGATTACAAAAATCTTTATCTACCATCCATATACCACTTGTATCACCATCTCTTCGCCGAACTAGTGCACCTATACAATTTACCATTGTATTGGGTGTGTTGGGGACACAAGAGACTCTTTGTTATTTGGTTGTAGGGTTGCTTGAGAGAGACCCTCTTCATCCTACGCCCCCTACGGATTGATAAACCTTAGGTCATCTACTTGAGGGAAATTTGCTACTGTCCTACAAACCTCTGCACTTGGAGGCCCAACAACGTCTACAATAAGGTTGTGTAGTAGACATCAAGCTCTTTTCTGGCCCCGTTGCCGGGGAGGTGAGTGCTTGAAGGCATATCTTTAGATCTTGCAATCGAATATTTTGTTTCTTGTTTTAGCACTAGTTTAGTTTATAAAATAAAACTACAAAAAAATGGAATTGAGTTTGCCTCATACGCTTCATATTTTTAATATCTTTCGTGAGAATGATGGAAAGGAAAATTGTGCTCAATTACTAGAAGAAGAATGCATTAGAATGTTTGGCACTATATATTTGAATGATGAGCACGATTGCAATGTTGTTAGTATGAATTCTTTGAATATCCATGATGCTAATGATATGCAAAGCCACAAGCTTGGGGATGCTATGTTTGATGAAGATGATATTTTTTGCCCCCCAAGTTTTTATGAGCAAATCTATTATGATGATAGCATGCCTCCTATTTATGATGATTATGTTGATGAAAGTGGTTTCGGAGAGGTCATGACTTTATTTAGTAATGATTCCACTATTCTGGAAGAGGTTCCAATTGATTATGAGAACAAAGTTGCTATCTATGATGATTATTGTGATGACTTGTATGCTATAAAGAATAATGATATCCATGAAACATGTCATCATGATTTTAGTTTTCAATTGGATTATGCCTCACATTATAATTATTTTGTTGAGTTTGCTCCCACTATTATTCATGAGAAGAATTTTGCTTATGTGGAGAGTAGAAAATTTTGCATGCTTGTAGATCATGAAAAGAATGCTTTAGGTGCTGGTTATATTGTTGAATTCATTCATGATGCTACTGAAAATTACTATAAGGGAGGAACATGTGCTTGTAGGAATTACAATAATATCAAGTTTCCTCTCTATGTGCTTAAAGTTTCAAAGTTATGCTTGTTTTACTTTAATATGCAAATTGATTTTTGTTCCCATAAGTTGTTTGCTCACAAAATCCCTACGCATAGGAAGTGATTTAGGCTTAAATGTGCTAGTCATATTCTTCATGATGCCCTCTTTATGTTACAATTCTTATCTTTTATGTGAGCATCATTGAAATCATCATGCCTAGCTAGGGGCGTGAAACGATAGCGCTTGTTGGGAGGCAACCCAACTTTATTTTTGTTCCTTGCTTTTTGTTCCTGTTTATAATAAATAATTTATCTAGCCTCTGTTATTATTGAGTTTTTATGTTTTAATTAGTGTTTGTGCCAAGTAGAACCGTTGGGAAGACTTGGGGAAAGTCTTGTTGATCATGCTGTAAAAAACAGAAACTTTAGCGCTCACGAGATTTCCTGCCATTTTTTATTGGAGAGTGCTATTTAGTTAATTCTTTTGCAGATGATTAATATATAAATTCCTCACGTCCAGAAATTTATTTTAGAATTTTTGAGGTTCCAGAAGTTTGCGTTAGTTACAGATTACTACAGACTGTTCTGTTTTTGACAGATTCTGTTTTTCATGTGTTGTTTACTTATTTTGATGAATCTTTGGCTAGTAAAAGAGTTTATAAACCATAGAGAAGTTGGAATACATTAGGTTTAACACCAATATAAATAAAGAATGATTTCATTACAGTACCTTGAAGTGGTGTTTTGTTTTCTTTCGCTAACGGAGCTCACGAGTTTCCTACTTTAAGTTTTGTGTTGTGAAGTTTTCAAGTTTTGGGTAAAGATTCTATGGACTATGGAATAAGGAGTGGCAAGAGCCTAAGATTGGGGATGCCCATGGCACCCCAAGGTAATATTCAAGGACAACCAAGAGCCTAAGCTTGGGGATGCCCCGGAAGGCATCCCCTCTTTCGTCTTCGTTCATCGGTAACTTTACTTGGAGCTATATTTTTATTTACCACATGATATGTGTTTTGCTTGGAGCGTCAATTTATTTTGTTAGGATTTGCTTGCTTCTTGAATAAAATACCAAGATCTGAAATTCTTAAATGTTAGAGAGTCTTCACATAGTTGCATAATTATTCGACTACTCATTGATCTTCACTTATATCTTTCAGAGTAGTTTGTCATTTGCTTTAGTGCTTCACTTATATCTTTTTAGAGCACGGTGGTGGTTTTATTTTGAAGAAATAGATGAACTCTCGTGCTTCACTTATATCATTTTGAGAGTCCTAAACATCATGGTAATTTGCTTTGGTTATGAATTTAGTCCTAATATGATGGGCATCCAAGAGGGATATAATAAAAACTTTCATATGAAGTGCATTGAATACTAAGAGAAGTTTGATACTTGATAATTGTTTTAAGATATGGAGATGGTGATATTAGAGTCATGCTAGTTGAGTAGTTGTGAATTTGAGAAATACTTGTGTTGAGGTTTGTGATTCCCGTAGTATGCACGTATGGTGAACCGTTATGTGACGAAGTCGGAGCATGATTTATTTATTGATTGTCTTCCTTATGAGTGGCGGTCGGGGACGAGCGATGGTCTTTTCCTACCAATCTATCCCCCTAGGAGCATGCGCGTAGTACTTTGTTTCAATAACTAATAGATTTTTGCAATAAGTATGTGAGTTCTTTATAACTAATGTTGAGTCCATGGATTATACGCACTCTCACCCTTCCACCATTGCTAGCCTCTCTAGTATCGTGCAACTTTCGCCGGTATCATAAACCCACCATATATCTTCCTCAAAACAGCCACCATATCTACCTATTATGGCATTTCCATAGCCATTCCGAGATATATTGCCATGCAACTTTCCACCGTTCTGTTTATTATGACACACTCCATCATTGTCATATTGCTATGCATGATCATGTAGTTGACATTGTATTTGTGGCAAAGCCACTGTTCATAATTCTTTCATACATGTCACTCATGAGTCATTGCACATCCCGGTACACCGCCGGAGGCATTCATATAGAGTCATATTTTGTTCTAAGAATTGAGTTGTAATTCTTGAGTTGTAAGTAATAAAAGTGTGATGATCATCATTATTAGAGCATTGTCCCAGTGAGGAAAGGATGATGGAGACTATGATTCCCCCACAAGTCGGGATGAGACTCCGAACGAAAAAAAAGAGGCCAAAGAAGCTAAAAAAAGAGGCCAGGCCCAAACAAAAAAAATAAAAAAAACCGAGAGAAATAGAGAGAAGGGGCAATGCTACTATCCTTTTACCACACTTGTGCTTCAAAGTAGCACCATGATCTTTATGATAGTGAGTCTCCTATGTTGTTACTTTCATATACTAGTAGGAATCTTTCATTATAGAACTTAGCTTGTATATTCCAATGATGGGCTTCCTCAAAATGCCTTAGGTCTTCGTGAGCAAGCAAGTTGGATGCACACCCACTTAGTTTCTTTTTGAGCTTTCATACACTTATAACTCTAGTGCATCCATTGCATGGAAATCCCTACTCACTCACATTGATATCTGTTGATGGGCATCTCCATTGCCCGTTGATACGCCTAGTTGATGTGAGACTATCTTCTCCTTTTTGTCTTCTCCATCAACCACCATTTTATTCCACCTATAGTGCTATGTCCATGGCTCACACTCATGTATTGCGTGAAGATTGAAAAAGTTTGAGAACATCAAAAGTATGAAAGAATTGCTTGGCTTGTCATCAGGGTTGTGCATGATTTAAATACATTGTGTGGTGAAGATGGAGCATAGCCAGACTATATGATTTTGTAGGGATAGCTTTCTTTGGCCATGTTATTTTGAGAAGACATGATTACTTGGTTAGTATGCTTGAAGTATTATTATTTTTATGTCAACATTAAAACTTTTGTCTTGAATCTTATGGATCTGAATATTTTTGCCATAATAAAGAGAACTACATGGATAAATATGTTAGGTAGCATTCCACATCAAAAATTCTGTTTTTATCATTTACCTACTCGAGGACGAGCATGAATTAAGCTTGGGGATGCTGATACTTCTCCAACGTATCTATAATTTTTGATTGTTCCATGCTATTATATTATCAACCTTGAATGTTTTATATGCATTTATATGCTATTTTATATGATTTTTGGGACTAACCTATTAACCTAGAGCCCAGTGCCAGTTTCTGTTTTTTTCCTTGTTTTAGAGTATCGCATAAAAGGAAAATCAAATGGAGTCCAATTGACCTGAAACTTCACGGAACTTATTTTTCGACCAGAAGAAGCCCACGGAGTATCGGAGTTGGACCAGGAGAGTCCCGGGCTGCCCATGAGGGTGGGGGCGCACCCACCCCCCTGGGCGCGCCCTCCACCCTCGTGGGCCCCTCGTGGCTCCCCTGATGTATTTCTTCCGCCTATATATATCCATATACACTAAAACTATCAGGGAGGACAATAGATCAGGAGTTCCGCCGCCAGAAGCCTCCGTAGCCACCGAAAACCGATCTAGACCCGTTCCGGCACCCTGCCGGAGGGGGGAATCCCTCTCTGGTGGCCATCTTCATCATCCCGGTGCTCCCCATGACGAGGAGGGAGTAGTTCTTCCTCGGGGCTGAGGGTATGTACCAGTAGCTATGTGTTTGATCTCTCTCTCTCATGTTCTTGAGGTGGTACGATCTTGATATTTCGCGAGCTTTGCTATTATATTTGGATCCTATGATGTTTCTCCCCCTCTACTCTCTTTTAATGGATTGAGTTTTCCCTTTGAAGTTATCTTATCGGATTGAGTCTTTAAGGATTTGAGAACACTTGATGTATGTCTTGCGTGGGATACCCGTGGTGACAATGGGGTATTCTAATGATCCACTTGATGTATGTTTTGGTGAACAACTTGCGGGTTCCGCCCATGAACCTATGCATAGGGGTTGGCACACGTTTTCGTCTTGACTCTCCAGTAGAAACTTTGGGGCACTCTTTGAAGTTCTTTGTGTTGGTTGAATAGATGAATCTGAGATTGTGTGATGCATATCGTATAATCATACCCACGTATACTTGAGGTGACATTGGAGTATCTAGGTGACATTAGGGTTTTGGATGATTTGTGTCTTAAAGTGTTATTCTAGTACGAACTCTAGGGCTGTTTGTGACACTTATAGGAATAGCCCAACGGATTGATTGGAAAGAATAACTTTGAGGTGGTTTCGTACCCTACCATAATCTCTTCGTTCGTTCTCCGCTATTAGTGACTTTGGAGTGACTCTTTGTTGCATGTTGAGGGATAGTTATGTGATCCAATTATGTTATTATTGTTGAGGGAACTTGCACTAGTGAAAGTATGAACCCTAGGCCTTGTTTCAACGCATTGCAATACCGTTTGTGCTCACTTTCATCATTAGTTACCTTGCTGTTTTATATTTTCAGATTACAAAAACCTTTATCTACCATACATATACCACTTGTATCACCATCTCTTCGCCGAACTAGTGCACCTATATAATTTACCATTGTATTGGGTGTGTTGGGGACACAAGAGACTCTTTGTTATTTGGTTGCAGGGTTGCTTGAGAGAGACCATCTTCATCCTACGCCTCCTACGGATTGATAAACCTTAGGTCATCCACTTGAGAGAAATTTGCTACTGTCCTACAAACCTCTGAACTTGAAGGCCCAACAACGTCTACAAGAAGAAGGTTGTGTAGTAGACATCACAAGTACAGTTACCTCATCAAGTTCTACTTTCCTCCCACTCACTTCTTTCGAGAGAAACTCATTCTCTAGAAAGGATCCATTCTTAGCAACGAATGTCTTGCCTTCGAATCTGTGATAGAAGTTGTACCCAATAGTTTCTTTTGGGTATCCTATGAAGACGCACTACTCCGATTTGGGTTCGAGCTTATCAGTTTGAAACTTTTTCACATAAGCATCGCAGCCCCAAACTTTAAGAAATGACAGCTTTGGTTTCTTTCCAAACCATAGTTCATACGGTGTGCTACCTCTTGAGCACTGCGTTGGTTTTCCCTTGAAGAGGAAAGGGTGATGCAGCAAAGTAGCGTAAGTATTTCCCTCAGTTTTTGAGAACCAAGGTATCAATCCAGTAGGAGGCCACGCACGAGTCCCTCGCACCTACACAAACAAATAAAATCCTCGCAACCAACGCAATAAAGGGGTTGTCAATCCCTTCACGGTCACTTACGAAAGTGAGATCTGATAGATATGATAAGATAATATTTTCGGTATTTTTATGATAAAGATGCAAAGTAAAGAAAGAAAAATAAACGGAAAAGGAAATAGCTTGTTGACGGAAGATTAATATGATGGAAAATAGACTCGGGGGCCATAGGTTTCACTAGTGGCTTCTCTCGAGAGCATAAGTATTACGGTGGGTAAACAAATTACTGTTGAGCAATTGACAGAATTGAGCATAGTTATGAGAATATCTAGGTATGATCATGTATATAGGCATCACGTCCGAGACAAGTAGACCGACTCCTGCCTGCATCTACTACTATTACTCCAAACATCGACCGCTATCCAGCATGCATCTAGAGTATTAAGTTCAAAATAACATAGTAATGCTTTAAGCAAGATGACATGATGTAGAGGGATAAACTCATGCAATATGAAATAAACTCCATCTTGTTATCCTCGATGGCAACAATACAATACGTGCCTTGCTGCCCCTGCTGTCACTAGGAAAGGACACCGCAAGACTGAACCCAAAGCTAAGCATTTCCCCCATTGCAAGAAAGATCAATCTAGTAGGCCAAACCAAACTGATAATTCGAAGAGAGTTGCAAAGATAACCAATCATACATAAAAGAATTTAGAGAAGATTCAAATATTGTTCATAGGTAAACTTGATCATAAACCCACAATTCATCGGTCTCAATAAACACACCACAAAAGAAGATTACATCGAATAGATCTCCACAAGAGAGGGGGAGAACTTTGTATTGAGATCCAAAAAGAGAGAAGAAGCCATCTAGCTAATAACTATGGACCCGAAGGTGTGAAGTAACTACTCACACTTCATCGGAAAGGCTATGGTGTTGATGTAGAAGCCCTCCGTGATCGATGCCCCCTCCGGCGGAGCTCCGGAAAAGGCCCCAAGATGGGATCTCACAGATACAGAAAGTTATGGTGGTGGAATTAGGGTTTTGGCTCTGTATCTGGTAGTTTGGGGGTATGTAGGTATATATAGGAGGAAGAAGTACGTCGGTAGAGCAACATGGGCCCCACGAGGGTGGAGGGCACGCCTGGGGGGGGGGGGGGTAGGCGCGCCCCCCTACCTCGTGCCCTCCTAGTTGCTTTCTTGATGTAGGGTCCAAGTCCTCTGGATCATGTCCGTTCCGAAAATCACGTTCCCGAAGGTTTCATCCCGTTTGGACTCCGTTTGATATTCTTTTTCTGCGAAACTCTGAAATAGGCAAAAAAAACAACAATTCTGGGTTGGGCCTCCGGTTAAATGGTTAGTCCCAAAAATAATATAAAAGTGTATAATAAAGCCCAATAATGTCCAAAATAGGATATAATATAGTATGGAACAATCAAAAATTATAGATACGTTGGAGACGTATCATACATCCCCAAGCTTAATTCCTGCTCGTCCTCGAGTAGGTAAATTATAAAAACAGAATTTTTGATGTGGAATGCTACTTGGCATAATTTCAATGTAATTCTCTTAATTGTGGTATGAATATTCAGATCCGAAAGGTTCAAGACAAAAGTTCAATATTGACATAGAAATAATAATACTTCAAGCATACTAACTAAGCAATTATGTCTCTTCAAAATAACATGGCCAAAGAAAGTTATCCCTACAAAATCATATAGTCTGGCTATGCTCCATCTTCACCACAAAAAGTATTTAAATCATGCACAACCCCGATGACAATCCAAGCAATTGTTTCATACTTTTGGTGTTCTCAAACTTTTTCAATCTTCACGCAATACATGAGCGCGAGCCATGGACATAGCACTATATGTGGAATAGAATGGTGGTTGTGGAGAATACAAAAAGGGAGAAGATAGTCTCACATCAACTAGGCGTATCAACGGGCTATGGAGATGCCCATTAATAGATATCAATGTGAGTGAGTAGGGATTGCCATGCAATGGATGCACTAGAGCTATAAGTATATGAAAGCTCAACAAAAAGAACTAAGTGGGTGTGCATCTTACTTGCTTGCTCACGAAGACCTAGGGCATTTTGAGGAAGCCCATTATTGGAATATACAAGCCAAGTTCTATAATGAAAAATTCCTACTTGTATATGAAAGTGATAACATAGGAGACTCTCTATCATGAAGATCATGGTGCTACTTTGAAGCACAAGTGTGGAAAAAGGATAGTAGTATTGTCCCTTTATATATTTTTTGGGCCTTCCTTTTTTTATTTGGCCTTTCTCTTTTTTATATTTTTTTCTTTTGGGACAATATTCTATGAATGATGATCATCACACTTCTATTTATTTACAACTCAATGATTACAACTCGATACTAGAACAAAGTATGACTCTATATGAATGCTTCCGGCGGTATACCAGGATAGCAATGATGCATGAGTGACTTGTACGAAAGAATTATGAACGGTGGCTTTGCCACAACTGAAATGTCAACTACATGATCATGCAAAGTAATATGACAATGATGGAGCGTGTCATAGTAAATGGAACAGTGGAAAGTTGCATGGCAATATATCTCAGAATGGCTATGAAAATGCCATGATAGGTAGGTATGGTGGCTATTTTGAGAAAGGTATATGGTGGGTGTATGATATCGGCAAAAGGTGCGCGATATTAGAGAGGCTAGCGATGGTGGAAGGGTGAGAGTGCGTATAATCCATGGACTCAACATTAGTCATAAAGAACTCACATACTTATTGTAAAAATCTATTAGTTATCGAAGCAAAGTACTACGCATGCTCCTAGGGGGATAGATTGGTAGAAAAAGACCATCGCTTGTCCCCGACCGCCACTCATAAGGAAGACAATCAATAAATAATTCATGCTCCAACTTCTTCACATAACGGTTCACCATACATGCATGCTACGGGAATCACCAACTTCAACACAAGCATTTCTCAAATTCATAACTACTCAACTAGCACGACTCTAATATCACCATCTCCATATCTCAGAACAATTATCAAGTATCAAACTTCTCATAGTATTCAACACACTCATAAGATTTTTTTTATAAATCTTGAGTGCCTAACATAATTAAAGCAAATTACCACGCTGTTTTGTAGGACTCTCAAAATAATCTAAGTGAAGCATGAGAGAACAATAGTTTCTATAAAACAGATCCACCACCGTGCCCTAAAAGATATAAGTGAAGTACCAGAACAAAAACTATAGAACTCAAAAGATATAAGTGAAGCATATAGAGTATTCTAACAATTTCTGAATCATGTGTGTCTCTTTCAAAAGGTGTGTACCGCAAGGATGATTGTGGAAAACTAACAAATAAAGACTCAAATAATACAAGACGCTCCAAGCAAAACACATATCATGTGGTAAATAAAAATATAGCTTCAAGTAAAATTACCAATGGAAGTATACGAAAGAGGGGATGCCTTCCGGGGCATCCCCAAGCTTGGGCTTTTAGGTATCCTTAGATTATCTTGGGGTGCCATGGGCAACCTCAAGATTAGGCTCTTGCCACTCCTTGTTCCATAATCCATCAAATCTTTCACCCAAAAATTAAAAACTTCACAACACATCGTGAGCTCCATTAGCGAAAGAAAACAAAACACCACTTCAAGGTACTGTAATGAACTCATTATTTATTTATATTGGTGTTAAACCTACTGTATTCCAACTTCTCTATGGTTTATAAACTATTTTACTAGCCATGAACTTTTCAAAATAAGCAAACAACACATGAAAAATAGAATCTGTCAAAAACAGAACAGTCTATAGTAATATGTAGCTAACGCAAGTTCTGGAACCCCAAAATTCTAAAATAAATTGCTGAACGTGAGAAATTTATCTATTAATCATCTGCAAAAAGAATTAACTAAATATCACTTTTCAAATAAAAATGACAACAATTCTCGTAAGCGCTAAAGTTTCTGTTTTTTACAACAATATTAAAAAGACTTTCCCCAAGTCTTCCCAACGGTTCTATTTGGCACAAACAATAATCTCTGCCTAATAATAAAGCATGAGTCTCTGGGTTCACCGTCGCGCCGTTTTTGCAAAAACGTCCCTGTGATTTTTAATAATTGATCCCGCAGTCCACCCGTGGAAACAACGTTTCGGATTTCTGCCCCACGCGTGGACACACATGAAAAAAAACCCACCCCCGAGTCAAGCGACCGCGCCTCGCACCCCCATCTGGATCCGCCGCCTCCCCGCCGCCGGCCCGCATCGTCCGCCGCGCCCTCCTCCCCGTGTCGTCCAAGTCCCTCGCGTGCAATTCGCCGACGCCGATGCCCAGGCCGCCGCACTCCGGGCTCGCGCCGGCCGTCTCGAGCGCGTGCCGCCGACCGCGACGGGCTGCTCGGCACACTCCGCGCCGCCACGGGCAACGGGTGGTAGGAGGAGGAGAGGGAGGTGCAGACAGCGGAGCTGGTAGGAGGAGGAGAGGAAGGTGGAGGAGGCAGAGGAGCCAGTAGGAGTAGGAGAGGGAGGTGGAGGCGGCGGAGGAGCGGACGGGGATGATGGGGACAGATCGGACTACAAGCCAGAGGATGAGGGCATCACACCGCCTACCGATTCCTTCCTCCTCGCGTCCCGGTTACATGGCCGTCGCTGCGGTCGCCCAGCACCGACCGCCTTGCCCCGATTAGCTTTTCTCATGGTCATGGAGCTATCTCTTATTAGATCTGATTGTATCCCTGTTTATGGTGATTGGGTTGGTGTAGATGAATCGACAACTAAGCTCGGGACGTGATATGGTGCTCGGTGTAGGTGGCCATGGTGGACCTGAAGCTGGCTGAGATAAGCGATGGGGTAAGTGTTGTGCTCCTCCCGTTCTCATTAACCAAATAGTGCAGACTGTGGCTGCATGACTGCTGTATATATCCACTTGGATGACCAAAATCAAACTGATAGAAAGAACCAGATATAGTGCTAAGTTATAGTTCGTCAACATATCCATATTAGTTCAGAGATCCTCACAACAAATCTGTACATTCAGAATGACCACCAAAATCCAGCAGTACAATTAACTAGATTGGGAGAATTTATTTGATCAATATGTGCACATGAAACAATAAATTAACCCGTGTGAACTATATTTGAGTTAAGAAAAAACTGTTCGATATTCTTTTTGGTCTGCAGATTGAGCGGCGGCGCTCCCGATCCGATTGGGAGTAGGACGACGGCGGCGAGCACATGGCGGACGAGAGGAGGAGCAGGAGGGGAGGCGCGGAGGCAGGGCCATATGCATCGGACGCGCGCGTTCGCCGGCAATCAACGTGGACGCATTGGCCGTCCATGGCGGCTCAGGTCGATGTAGGAGGACGAGGGGAGGAGCTCGCGAGGCCCGGCACTAGGACTGGAGCGGAGGCGGCTGGATCTGGTGATTCTGAAGGGGCTGGCGACGAGCGGCTCCGTGGGCGGCGACCTGCGGGGTTCAAGCGGCGGCTGCCATGAAGGTTTGTCAGATATACTTCCATTTTATGCATGGGTTGATCCATCCCCTGGATACTGTAAGGGTTGCATTTCAATAGAGCATTGCATCATTTTGCTTTAATTATTTAAACTGCCTAAATGGTACAAGTTGATTGTAGGTATGAGCGATCTGGTTTCCCCTTTTGTTGTTCTATACGAGGATGATGCAGATGCCTTTTGGTGTTTTGAGATGCTACTGAGAAGGATGGTAATTTGTATCTATGTCAAACTATACTGCAGGTTGGTATTTTTGCATGACTTAATGCATGATATAAATTTTGTTGCATCTCAGCATGAAAATTTCCACCTCAAGGGACCGACAGGAGTTATGAAGCGGTTGGAAGCATTGTGGAAGATCATGGAATTGACAGATAGGGAAGTAATAAACTGGTAAGGATCAAATAGGCAAATGGAGTCCTAATTTTCTTGGAGGTAAATCAAAGCTCAATGCTGAACCCTTGGTACCTCCTCCATGTTATGTTAGGACAAGAAAACAACCCAAGGGGCACCAAACCATTTATGCTCAGCTAGCTTTAGATTTTTGTTTTTGCATAATTAAGATGACAAGTTTGCAGACATACGATACTAGCTAGCTAATTTTAATCCCATTACAATGTTATAGATAGCTTCCTGTAGCTCCATGTTTTTACACCAGCAAGTGGCACATTTTGAACTAACCTGGCCCTTTCGCCGGGCTGACAAAGTTGAGATTTTTTTTTCAATTTTGTTGCGGAGTCTGCATACATATGCTGCGCGCGCGCTCACCCTCTGCTCAGACACGTTCAAGGCTCTCGACCTCAGCCAACGATCTGCATACATATGCTGCGCGCGCGCTCGCCCTCTGCTCAGACACCGTCAAGGCTCTCGACCTCAGCCAACGATCTGCCGAAGATAACGTGGCAGCCACCAACTTGTGGTTGCTCAGCGTGCGCTCCTTCATCCGGTTACACATCGACCACCACAAGATATGGTTGTGGTCTCGGCTTTTAGGATGGAGGCCTTCAACTGCATTTTCTCATGGACGAACTGACCAATGCAGCATACCTTGCTTCAATTTCTTTGTCGTAGAAGCTGAGAGTATATGGTCTGAATTTATATTATAGAGTGTGTGTATGAGAACCGATTCAGAGTATGTTGGCCATTTGCGTTCTGAAGCTTTTTGTTGTATGATTTCTATGGGAGAGAATGATACACGAGCCAGTAATAATACAACTAAAATTTGTGAACATATCATTACAAAATGGTTGGCTAGATAATGTACGGATTCTACTATATATGATCATTTTCTTTATAGCTATACACTTATTTAGAATACTGTACAATTTTATCTATAGCTCATTTTGTTAGTAATGATAGGAAAACGAGGAATGTTTTTCTACTTGTCGATCTTCTATCCCCTATCCACCCCGTTTCACTCATGTTCCCACTTTCAAAGAACGGACGTGGATTTGTGGGGTCTTGAACATGTTTTGATGTTTATTGGGTGCATTTGGATTTTTTCTCCCGTTGCAACGCACGGGTATGTATGCTAGTTAAACACAAAAAACACAATCAAAACAGGGGCTAGATAAATTATTTATTACTAAATAGGAGCAAGAAGCAAGGAATAAAAATAAAATTGGGTCGCCTTCCAACAAGCGCTATCGTTTAACGCCCCTAGCTAGGCATAAAAGCAAGAATAAATCTAGGTATTGCCATCTTTGATAGGCAATCCATAAGTGGCTCTCATAATAGATTCATATAGTAATTTAATTTTCTTTCTAGGGAAGTGTTCCATGCCTTTCCTTAACGGAAATTGGAAAATAATATTCCCTTCCATATCAATAATTGTACCAATCACTCTAAGGAAAGGTCTACCAAGAATAATAAGACAAGAAGGATTGCAATCTATGTCAAGAACAATAAAATCTACGGGAACATAATTCCTATTTGCAACAATAAGAACATCATTAATTGTTCTCATGGTTTTCTTAATAGTTGAATCCGGAAGGTGTAAGTTTAAAGAGCAATCATCAAAATTACGAAAACCTAGCAAATCACACAAAGTCTTTGGAATCGTGGAAACACTAGCACCCAAATCACACAAAGCATAGCATTCATGATCTTTAATTTTAATTTTAATAGTAGGTTCCCACTCATCAAAAAGTTTTCTAGGGATAGAAACTTCCAACTCAAGTTTTTCTTCATAAAATTGCATCAAAACATCAACGATATGTTTGGTAAAGGCTTTATTTTGACTATAAGCATGAGGAGAATTTAGCACGGATTGCAACAAGGAAATACAATCTATTAAAGAGAAATTATCATAATTAAATTTTTTGAAATCCAAAATAGTGGGTTCATTGATATTTAAAGTTTTGACCTCTTCAATCCCACTTTTAACAATTTTAGCATCAAGATCTAAAGACTCCGAATTTCTGGAACGCCTTCACGGTAAAGGTGGATCATATTCAGTCCCATCATTATCAAGATTCATATTGCAAAACAAAGATTTAATAGGGGACACATCAATAACTTTTAGATCTTCATCTTTATTATCATGGAAACTAGAAGAACACACTTTTATAAAGCAATCTTTCTTAGCACGCATCCTAGCGGTTTTTTCTTTGCACTCATCAATGGAAATTCTCATGGCTTTGAGAGACTCATTGATATCATGCTTATGGAATAGATCTAAGTTTCAAAGAATCAATATCAAGATAAATTCTATCAACGTTCCTAGCCAACTCATCAATCTTAAGCAATTTTTCTTCAATCAAAGCACTGAAATTCTTTTGCGAAGTAATAAATTCTTTAATATTAGACTCAAAATCTATAGCGACCAGACCTCAAACGGTCGAGTCTCTGTGCATAAGTGTCATCCCTGGATCGGTAATGCTGACACGCGCAATACTTGCAGGATTTATAACAGAGTAGCAATCACACACTTATTACATCGAATGTCTCAAAGGAGAACTTATTACAATAAATATGGCTTAAGGCCATCTAATACGATAACAACGGAAGGCTTGGAAGATAAAGTGAGTCCATCAACTCCAATGGCATCACTGAGTGAAAGACCACGACCTAAGGCTCCTTACTCGTCGTCTGAAAAGTCTGCAACATGATAGTTGAAGCCCGAAAACGGGTCAGCACATAGAATATGCTGGCAAAGTAACACAAGAGAGTAATGAACAGAATAATGTTATCACTACATGCATATTTGGCTGGTGGAGGCTGTATGGTTAATAGGTTTTGCGAAAAGCCTATTTTCCCCTACTTCAAAGGAATATATTTTATTGAACTACAAAGTTGGTTGAAAACATTGAGAATGGTAAACCCCATCTCAATCACAATTAAAAGTAACTAACAACCAATCAAAATTAATTTAGAGTGATGAGATCCACATGATAATCCAAGAACCAGATACTCAAGATGTCCATAACCGGGGACACGGCTAACCATGATTAGTTTGTACACTCTACAGAAGTTTGCACACTTTTCCCCACAAGACTCGATCTCCTCCGTTGGATTTCTCGCACTGCATGGTGTTTGAGAAACGGATGACCGAGACACAGTCTTTCAGAAGCGTTAGCACCTTACCATGGGTAGACAGTACCACCTACATCCCCTACATCTGCTAGTCTACCACTGTAAGAGTTCACACGACTTAATCAACTATGCTAGAGCCCATAATAGCTTGTGGCTGCACATGGAAGTTTCTAGCATGAATAATCTTATGATCCCTTTGAGTCTGGGTGGCAGTCTATAGGAGAATCGCACGGTACCCCGGGATTTCCAAAAATACAGGTAATCACTGGAATTCCCCAGGTGCCTCAATCCACCCAGATGTGTATTTAAGTTGCCACCTTAAGTTGAACCATTAATTAAAAATCTCACATCTGTCATTAATACACTCAAACCCAATCCACGTCTACAAGCATAGCATAGTAGTACAAGAAACGTAGAAGTAACTCCCAAGGTTTTGATAATAAAACAGGTGATAGGTTCTACCTCATCATCTACTTCCCAATACCCACAATTTAATTCAGATCCTAACCATGCAATTGTTTGAGGATTCATCTAATGCAATAAAACAGGGTAGTAAATAGGTATGACCAAAGTGTCACTTGCCTTGCTGATGATCCGCGAAACCTAGAGACTCGTAGTAGCACGCGTCACACTCCGGGTACTCTATCGCAAACAAACAAGCATACAATAAGAAATCAAGCAAGGCCACGGGTAAAACTCAAATAAGAGATCTAACCAGAAAGTTCAACTTAAGAACTCCAGTTTGCAAAAAGAATCAAATCAAACGAAGCAACAAAACTCGAACGACGAGAGAAATAAGCTTCATTTACTAATCTGGACTAAAGTCAAATTTTACAGTAGCAAAAACTTGTTTAAGTTGGTTAAACAGAAAGAGGGCTTCGAGACGATACTCTAGGCACTTGAATCGCCTGATTCCGATAAACGAGCGAAAAGTTAAAACTAAAACGAAAATCGGATTAGAAATCATGATTGAAAATAATCGCGGAAAATCCGAGAAAAAGAAAAACTGACGAACAGGCTAACGAACGAACGTTCGCTGTGTGCGGCTAACGGACGAAAACCGTTCGTTAAAACAAAAGTATGAACGGACGTCCGCTAAATAACTAAACTGAAAAAACCGAACCAAAACTAAAAAAAGGATCTAGGGTTTCGGGAAAAAAACCGATCGGTTCTCTCATGAAAACCGAGGCGGCGACGACTACCTCCGACGAGACGGCGGCGGCGGCTAGGGCTAACAGGGCGCGGGTGGCGGGTGGGCTGCAGGGTGCGGGGCGGCGGCTTATAAAAGGGCCGGCCCGAGGTCTCCTGGCTGGGTACGGCCCAAAGTCGGTTTGACTTTAAAAAAAAATTCCGACGTGCAGAAAAAGAAAGAAAATAAATACTAAACGGACTCCAAAAATCCCAAAATAAAATTTCCCCGTCCTCTAAAAATAGGCCGGACTAGGTGAACATTTATTTGGGCCTATTCACAATTTTGAAAAATGCATATTTTTCCTAATTCAAATAAAATAGCGATAAAACTCCGAATAAAAATCTTATTTGATTTTAATATTAAATATCCAATATTTCTTTATTTTGAGGAAGTCATTTTATCCTCTCTCTTTTATTTTTATAAAAGAAATATTCGAGAGAAAAATAATTAAAATCAAACGATCCTTTTTTCAAAATTCGAGAAAACTCAAATATCAAAATAACGAAATCCCCAACTCTCTCCGTAGGTCCTTGAGTTGCGTAGAATTTCTAGGATCAAGCCAAAATGCAATAAAATATGATATGCAATGATGCTCTAATGTATAACATTCCAAATTGAAAATTTGGTATGTTACAAACCTAGCCCCCTTAAGATGAATCTCGCCCTTGAGATTCGGGTTGGCTAGAAAATAGGTGAGGGTGATCTTTCCGTAGGTCTTCCTCTCGTTCCCAGGTGGCTTCATCCTCGGTATGGTGGCTCCCCTGAACTTTGCAAAATTTGATAACCTTGCTGCGTGTAACACGGCTGGCAAACTCGAGAATTCTGACTGGCTTCTCCTCGTAGGTCAAATCGCTATCCAACTATATCACTTACAACGACACTGTATCTATCAGAGGAATATCAGCCATCTCTGTGTGGCACTTCTTCAACCGAGAAACGTGAAACACATCGTGAACTCCGGACAATCCTTCGGGTAATTCCAATTTGTAAGCAACTTCTCCCATACGTTCCAAAACTTTGTATGGTCCCACAAAACGTGGTGCTAGCTTCCCCTTAACTCCAAAGCGCTTCACTCCTCGAAGTGGCGATACACGAAGATACACTCTGTCTCCAACTTCGTAAACTGTCTCCTTGCGTTTTGAATCCGCATAACTCTTCGGCCTGGACTGGGCTACCTTGAGTCTATCGCGAATCAGCTTAACCTTCTCTTCAGACTCTTAAATCAGATCTGGCCCAAACAACTGTCGGTCTCCAACTTCGTCCCACAACAACGGTGTTCTGCACCTCCTTCCGTATAGTGCTTCGAAAGGGGCCATCTTCAAACTGGCTTGATAACTGTTGTTATAAGAGAACTCCGCATACGGCAAATTATCATCCCAACTAGATCCATAATCTAGTGCACAAGCTCTCAACATGTCCTCCAAAATCTGATTTACTCTCTCGGTCTATCCATCTGTCTGCGGGTGAAAAGCTGTACTGAACTCTAGCCTGGTTCCCAAAGTTTCATGCAACTGATTCAAAAACTTTGAAGTAAACTGGGTTCCTCTATCTGATACAATGGTCCTCGGAACTCCATGCAGACATACGATCCTGGTCATGTATATCTTTGCCAACTTAGCACTAGTGTAAGTGGTCTTAACTAGGATGAAATGAGCTACTTTCGTCAAACGATTGACTACAACCCATATCGAGTCATAGCCTGAACGAGTCCTAGGTAATCCCGTGATAAAATCCATGCCTAGCTTATCCCACTTCCATTCGGGTATCGGCAATGATTGCAGCAATCCTGCTGGCTTCTGATGCTCTGCCTTCACCCTCTGACATACATCACAAACTGCTACATACTCTGCAATATCCTTCTTCATTCCGGTCCACCAGAATCTATCCTTTAGATCCAGGTACATCTTGGTATTTCCTGGGTGAATCGAATATGGTGAGTCATGGGCCTCTTGCAGAATCAACTTCCTGATCTCCTGATCATTTGGCACATATATGCGGTCCTCAAACCATAAGGTATCGTGCTCATCCTCACGAAATCCTTTAGCTTTTCCTTTGCTCATTCTTTCCTTTATCTCGGCAATCTCCTTGTCTGTCTTCTGCGCTTCTCTGATCTTATCCATCAAAGTAGACTGAATCTCCAAAGCTGCTACATAACCTCTCGAAACTATTTCCAAACATAGCTCGCGAAGGTCTTCTGCTAACTCCTTGGATAACTCTCCGGTCATGAGTGTATTGACATGACTCTTGCGGCTCAACGCATCGGCTACTACGTTAGCCTTTCCGGGATGATAGTGCAACTTCATATCATAATCCTTAATGAGCTTCAACCATCTCCTCTGCCTGAGATTCAACTCCTTCTGCGTGAAGATATACTTCAAACTCTTGTGATCCGTGTATACCTCTCAATGGTTTCCGATGAGAAAATGTCTCCAAGTCTTCAACGCATGCACTATGGTTGCTAACTCCAAATCATGCGTGGCATAATTTAACTCATGGGGTTTAAGCTGTCGTGAGGCATATGAAACAACTCTTCCTTCTTGCATAAGCACTGCTCCAAGTCCTCGACGAGAAGCGTCGCAATACACTTCATAATCCTTGCGTTGATCTGGCGGAATAAACACTGGTGATGTAACCAGGCGTCTCTTCAACTCCTGAAAACTGGCCTCACATTCCTCAGTCCATTTAAATTTGGTGTCCTTCTTCAACAACTCAGTCATGGGCTTTGCAATCTTCGAGAAATTTTCAATGAACCTCCGGTAGTATCCTGCGAGTCCAAGGAAACTCCGGATCTCTCCAACTGTCATGGGTGACTCCCAATTTTTCACAGTGACAACATTGGTGGGGTCTACCGCTATTCCTTCTCTGGATATAACATGTCCAAGAAATCCAACTTCCTTGAACCAAAACTCACACTTTCTGAACTTGGCGTATAATTGATGTTCTCCGAGCTTCCTAAGTACTAAACGCAAATGCTCTTTATGCTCTTCTTCATTCTTCGAGTAGACCATAATATCATCAATGAACACCAGAACGAACTTATCCAAAAACTCCATAAACACCTTGTTCATCATGTTCATGAAATAGGCAGGTGCGTTTGTTAGGCCAAATGACATAACGGTATACTCATATAGCCCGTACCTTGTGGTAAAAGTTGTCTTAGGTATATCCTGCTCTCGAATCTTCAACTGGTGGTACCCTGATCGCAGATCGATCTTGTAAAACACCTTAGCTCCTTGCAACTGGTCAAACAAATCATTGATCATCGGTAGTGGGTACTTGTTCTTGATCGTTACTTCATTCAGTCCATGATAATCAAGAACCATCCTTAACGATCCATCCTTCTTCTCCACTAGAAGTACCGGTGATCCCCAAGGTGACGAACTTGGGCGGATATAACCTTTATCCAGTAACTCCTTAATTTGCTTCTTAATTTCCTCCAAATCTTGTGCGGGCATTCTGTACGGTCTCTTAGATATTGGCCCTGTGCCTGCCAAAAGCTCAATCAAAAACTCAATGTCTCTATCCGGTGGCATGCCTGGCAACTCTTCGGGAAATACATCCGGGAAATCCTTCACCACTGGTACTTCCTCCTGTACAACTCCTGATAAGGAATTTACTTGAGTCCCATCCGGCACATGCCGGGATACATACATGATCCTTCTTCCTTCTGGGGTGGTGAGCAAAATCGACTTACTGGCACAGTCAATGTTCCCTCCATACTTCGATAACCAATCCATGCCTAATATTACATTCAATCCTTGTGACTCCAATACTATTAGTGTAACACCCCGGATGTAACTTTCCCTATTTGTACTCCAACTCTTGCCGTTTCCGGCGTTAAGTTATTTATTTCCTCGGGTTCGGGTTTTTGTCTCCGTGTGTTGTTGTCATTGTCATGCATCTCATATCATGTCATCATGTGCATTGCATTTGCATACGTGTTCGTCTCATGCATTCGAGCATTTTCCCCGTTGTCCGTTTTGCATTCCGGTGTTTCGTTCTCCTCCGGTGGTCATTTCTAGCTTTCTTTCGTGTGTGGGGATTAAACATTTCCGGATTGGACCGAGACTTGCCAAGCGGCCTTGGTATACTACCGGTAGACCGCCTGTCAAGTTTCGTACCATTTGGACTTCGTTTGATACTCCAACGGTTAACCGAGGGACCGAAAAGGCCTCGTGTGTGTTGCAGCCCAACACCCCTCCAATTTGGCCCAAAACCCACCAAACTCTGCTCCATGTCCTAGAGCGTTCGATCACGATCGCGTGGCCGAAAACCGCACCATATTTGGACTCTCCGAGCTCCCTCTATGCCTATAAATATCACCCCCTCCGAAATTCACGGGTCTCCCCTCCCCCTAAACCCTAGATCCATCCACGCGCCGCCGCCGGACGTGTCCGGACGAGGCCGGACAGCGTTCGCCCAGCCCCGCCGCTGCCACGTGGCCACGCGCCACTCGCCCGCCGCCGCGCGGCCCGGGGAGCCCGGAGCCGGCCCCCGAGGCCCATCGCGCTGCTGCCGCCGCCTCCACGCGCCGCGCCGCCCGCTGCCGTCGCCGCCGCGCGCGCCGGCCGCTGCCGCCCCGCCCACCGTGCCTCGCCGCCCCTACCGCGGGAGCCCGCCGCCGAGGAGCGCCGCGCCCGCGCCGCGCCGGCCCCGCTCCTCCCCATCTCCGGCAAGCCCCGGCTGGCCCTCCCTCCTACTCCGACGAGAAGCTCCGGCGAGCTCAAGATCCGGCCTCGGTTCGCATGCCCGCCGAAGAACCCTAGATCTGGTTGTTTTTTTCTCCAAGTCCTTAAAATTTTCAGTCCATATGCTCCTGTTCAAGGCCCCGTAACTTTGCATCCGTAGCTCCGATTCATGCATATAGCATATCAAAATGTTCGTCTCGATGAGTACATCATTTCATTCCATTGCATCATTTTCATTTGAGTGCATCTTGATGCCCGAAATGCTGTTAGAAGGAGGCTTCGGGAGTTAATTGTCAGATCTACTAGTTCATCTTAGACTTTTGTCATTTTTGCCATGATTATTGTGTGCATGATATGCCTGTGAGTCCTACATATGTTTTGTTAAGGATTTTGTTATCTTTCCAGAGGTGCAACCCATGCATTTTTGTGATGTGTGTGGTGACTTGTGCAAGCTTGCAAAGTGAGGCACCCGGTAAATCTGTTTTCAGGGACTTAGTAGTTTTCACTAAGTCTGGGGTTATTTAGTTCATGATGCCATATGTCCATACTGTTTCCTAGTGATCCGTGCCTCTTTTGAGGATGATAAGTATTTTGTTAATCTTGTTATGCTCTATCCATCCATGTCTTTGTTTGCAATTATGGAGCAACCTAGATTGAGTCAATCGAGCTCTACTTTTGCTTCGTTGTGAATCTGGGCAGATCGTCAACTTGTTTGCGATTTTGCCGATGCTATTGTAGTTGGTCCATGCATGCTATGCCATTGTTCTTGCCATGTCTAGCTTGCATTTTGTGCCTTCTTAAGGGATGTATGCTTGTCTTGCCAGGAATTGCACCGTAGTGAGTGCATCGAGCTCGTAAACATGCCTTCGTGAGTTATGTTTCAGCATGTCCCAGTTTTCACTAAGTCTGAAAACTGATTATGTTTTTTCTACGTTCGTGTGCTTGTTAGTATATTTTCTGATCCCTTTTGGCTCAAGGTCAGTAAGGGATTTTTGTTAAGCTTGTTGAGTAGCTCCATGCCATGTCTTTCTTTGTCATGTTCAGGTCATGTAGCATGTTGTTTCGTTGCTCCGAAGAGGGCTATATGATCTGAAATTCCAGACAAGTGTTAATTTCACTAAGTCTGAGATCTGTTATCCATTTGCGTTTTTGCCATGCTTGTTTGAACCTGTTAATGGATGAATTGGCCGTAGCTCAGTGCTAGACTTTTGTTGAGCATCCTGTGTGCATCCCTGCCATGTATTTTGTTGTCATGGTTGGGTGCTGTAGCATGTTCATTTCATTGCATTTAGATGCCTACTTGCTGTAAATCGCAGACCGTTGTCATTTTTGAAACGCTTGCCATTTCCAAACCGTAACTCCGATTCCGGCGTTCTTTATATCATTTTCAAGCGATTTCATCTCATCTTTCCAGTGGCACACTTGGAATTCCAAGTTGAGGCCAGGTTCATGCATTTCCTGTCATATCTTGCATTTTGCATCCCGCATCGCATCCCGCATAGCATATCATCATTTCATCATATTGCTTGGTCTTGCACGTGGTTGATTGTATCCTTGTTGCTTGTTTGTCTTGTTTGGGTAGAGCCGGGAGACGAGTTCGCTAACGAGGAGCCCGTTGAGTTTGCTCTTGAGGATCCAGTCAACCCTGACAACTGTGCAGGCAAGATGATCATACCCTCGAAATCACTACTATCTTTGCTATGCTAGTTTGCTCGCTCTTTTTCTATGCCATTGCTACGATGCCTACCACTTGCTTGCCAGCCTCCCAAATTGCCATGTCAAACCTCTAACCCACCTTTGTCCTAGCAAACCGTTGATTGGCTATGTTACCGCTTTGCTCAGCCCCTCTTATAGAGTTGCTAGTTGCAGGTGAAGATTGGAGGCCGTTCCTTGTTGGAACATTTATTTACTTGTTGGGATATCATTATATTGCCATGTTATCTTAATGCATCTATATACTTGGTAAAGGGTGGAAGGCTCGGCCTCTGGCCTAGTGTTTTGTTCCACTCTTGCCGCCCTAGTTTCCGTCATATCGGTGTTATGTTCCCGAATTTTGCGTTCCTTACGCGGTTGGGTTATAATGGGAACCCCTTGATATTTCGCCTTGATTAAAGCTTTTCCAGCAATGCCCAACCTTGGTTTTACCATTTGCCACCTAGCCTTTTCTTTCCCTTGGGTTCTGCAGACTCAAGGGTCATCTTATTTTAACCCCCCGGGCCAGTGTTCCTCTGAGTGTTGGTCCACCTGTCAGCTACCGGTGGCCACCAGGGGCAACTCTGGGCTGGCCTACCCGTACCTAGGACAATCTGAGTGTGCCCTGAGAAAGAGACATGTGCAGCTCCTATCGGGATTTGTTGGCACATTCGGGCGGTGTTGCTGGTCTTGTTTTAACCTGTCGAAGTGTCTTGAGTTACCGAGATACCGAGTCTGATCGGAACGTCTTGGGAGGAGGTCTATTCCTTCGTTGACCGTGAGAGCTTGTCATGGGCTAAGTTGGGACTCCCCTGCAGGGATTGAACTTTCGAAAGCCGTGCCCGCGGTTATGGGCAGATGGGAATTTGTTAATGTCCGGTTGTAGATAACTTGAACCTTAATAAAATAAAATGAATCAACTGAGTGTGTTACCGTGACGGCCTCTTCTCGACGGAGTCCGGGAAGTGGACACGTGTTGGAGTAATGTTTGCGCAGGTTGCTCTCTAGTTTCTCGCTCGCGCTTTGCCTCCTCTTCTCGCTCTCCTTTGCGAATAAGTTAGCCACCATACTTGCTAGTCGCTTGCTGCAGCTCCACTCATATTTTACCTTGCCTTACCTATAAGCTCAAATAGTCTTGATCGCGAGGGTGCGAGATTGCGGAGTCCCTGTGGCTCACAGATTACTATTACACCAGATGCAGGGCCTAATGATTCCGCTCCAGGAGACGCGTGTGAGCTCAAGTGGGAGTTCGACGAAGACTCTCAACGATACTATGTTTCCTTTCCCGATGATCAGTAGTGGTGCCCAGTTGGGGGTGATTGGGACCGTGTCGCATGTTGGGTTCTCTTTTATTTTGGCACCGTAGTCGGGCCATGAGTGTTTGGATGATGTAATGTTATTTATGTACTTGATTGACGTGGCGAGTGTAAGCCAACTATGTTATCTCCCCTCTATTATTCATATTACATGGGATGTTGTGAAGATTGCCTAACTTGCGACATATGCCTTCAATGCGATTATGTCTCTAAGTCGTGCCTCGACACGTGGGAGCTATAGTCGCATCGAGGGTGTTACAAGTTGGTATCAGAGCCTTCCCCGACCTTAGGAGCCCCATTGCTTGATCGTTTTTAGCGGCCGAGTTGTGTCTAGAAAAATGTTTTGAGTCTGTAGGAATTATATATCGGAGAGTTTAGGAATTCTTTTTACTTCCCAGTCTCCTCATCGCTCTGGTAAGGCATCCTGACGTAGAGTTTTGACTCTTCTCTTCTCAAACTTCACTAAATTTTTTTTAGGATCACGCGGGAATCTTGGAATCGTTCCGATGGTTTTATGATGAGAACATTGACTTGGTGCCTCCTGTCAGGGGTTTAGTGGAAGTGTCCCGGGGAGTTGAGCTCTGAGGTGTTGTCATCATAATTTTATCGTTGCAGTTCTGGAATACCTGAGTTTAGTACGCCGACATCGAAAATCTCTTTTATGCAGTTCGTTGGTGAGATAACCTCGACGCCACCCAGTACTGGGGCGGGAGTTCGGGAGTATCGCCATAACTTGTATAACGGATGCTTTTCGAAGGTTGAGGTAGATGGTTTCCGAAGGTTTCTTGGTTATGTGTTGAAGGATGGATACAGCTGGATGTAGGATTTGCTAGTTTGGGTGAGATATTATGCTTCCCCTGTATCCCCAACACCTGATTGCATAACCGGAAAGGTTCGGGAGTTTCATAGGTGGGAATTCTAGTAGCTCTAGTTTTTCTTCCACGGATATTGGTTTGAGATTGGGATTTCTTATCGGTTATTCGTTCTTGATCCGTACCTTGTTGATTTATTTCTCTACCTTAATTCTACGTGGCTTCTCAATTTATGGATATGTGACCATTTCAAGAGGAATGCATTCGTTCATTTTGTTCGGATGTGAAGACTATATGTTGCAATTTTCATTCCGTTGGATTCAGCTTCAAAATTTATCTGTCTATGTGCTAAGGGTGGTCAACCTCTTCAGGATGGCTCCTCCAACGCGCATGACTCCGAATCCTGATCCGCCACCGCCTCCACCTCCTCCAGAGGCATGGCAAGCTGTGATGGCCGCAACCAATGCAAACACACAGCTGATCATGCAAATTCTCCAAGAGCGCAATCAAGGCAGTCAAGGGAATCAAGGCAGCAATCAGAGTCACTTTGCTACACTCAACCAGTTCCTTGCTAACGGGCCAAAGACTTTCAGCAATTGTGTTGAGGCAACCGATGCTGACGATTGGCTTGTGGATCTGTGCAAGCATTTCGAGTGCAGTAACGTCAGGCCTAAGGACTTTGTTAAGTTCGCTTCCTTCCAACTCAAAGATCAAGCTGCAGAATGGTTCCAGCAGTACAAGGACTCCAGAGGTGGACGTGTTATCACTTGGGATGATTTCCGTCGAGATTTCCGAGCTCATCATATTCCGCAGAGCGTGGTTGAAAGCAAGCGTGAGGAATTCCGCAATCTGAAGCAAGGCTCTTTGTCTGTCTATGACTACAACAAGTTGTTCCAGAAGCTCGCCTGCTTTGCCAAGCAGGACGTCCCTGATGAGAAGAGCATGATATATCAGTTCAGGGGTGGTCTCAGAGAAGAAATTCAGCTAGCTCTTGTTCTCTTTGAGCCCTTGAGGTACGATGAGTTCTACAACATGGCACTGAAGCAAGAGGCTGCTCAGTTGAGGTGTGATGCTTCCAAGAAGCGAGTCAGAGATGTTACTCCTTCTTCCTCTACTCAAGTGTCCAAGAAGCAGAAGTTTTGGCTTCCTCCTCCTCCGTTCCGTCAGCCGTATCAGCAGAAGAGCAAAGGTGGCAGTGGTTCTTCCCACCCACCCAACCCTGGCTTTCAGAACAAGACTTCGTCTCAAGCTCCAAGATCGAGTGCTCCGTATCACCGTCCGCTTTCAGAGGTCACGTGCAACAAGTGCCAACATAAGGGTCACTATGCCAACAAGTGTCTCAACCAGAGGCGTCTTCCTCCTCCTCCTCCTGTCAGATCGGCAAGTACAGCTGTGGTCAAGCATAACCCCAAGCATGCCAAGGTCAACTTGATGAATGCAGCTCAGGCAGAGGACTCGTTAGATGTGATCATGGGTAACCTTCCTGTTAATGATATTCCAGCTAAAGTTTTTTTTGACACTGGTGCATTGCATTGCTTCATCTCGAGACCGTTTACAAATAGGCATGATTTGGTTTTGCAAGTTTTGCCTAGTCCTTTAGCAGTTGTCTCTCCCGGTAAGCGCATGCAGGCTAACTCCATCGTTCCGGATGTTTCTATCACTTTGGGTGACTACAAGTTCTTGGCTTCTCCTACGGTTCTCGGTGACTCGGATATTGATCTTATTCTCGGAATGGATTGGCTTTCTAAGCACAAGGCTCAGCTTGATTGTGCAGCAAGGCAGATTCAATTGACTCATTCGTCTGAGGATGTAATTGTCTTTGCTGCTCGTGATGATACCATTCGTCTATTTTCTCTCAATGAGAAGGGTGAATTGGATGCCATCTCGCAAATTCCAGTCGTTTGCGAATATCAAGACGTCTTTCCAGAAGAGCTCCCAGGAATGCCTCCGCACCAGCCAGTTGAATTCGTTATTGATCTTGAGCCTGGCACGGAACCTGTGTGCAAGCGTCCTTACAAGCTCGGACCTGAAGAGTTGAAGGAGCTGAAGAAGCAACTCGATATGCAAGATAAAATGGGTCTCATCCGGCCTAGTTCTTCTCCATGGTGTTGTGGTGTTCTTTTTGTGAAGAAGAAGGATGGAACGGACCGACTTTGTGTTGATTACCGTCCAGTAAACAAGAAGACCATCAAGAACAAATACCCACTTCCCAACATCAATAAGCTGTTCGAACAACTCAAAGGTGCCCAAGTATTCTCCAAGCTTGATCTCCGTATGGGTTATCACCAGATTCGCATTCGTGAAGAAGATATTCCCAAGACAGCATTCAGAACAAGCTTTGGTTCATATGAATACACTGTCATGTCTTTTGGCCTCGCCAACGCTCCTCCGACGTTCTCTCGCATGATGAATTTCATCTTCAACGCCTACACCAATGACTTCGTTTTGGTCTGTCTCAACGACATTCTGGTTTTCTCCAAGAACAAGGAAGATCATGCCAAGCATTTTCGTTTGGTTCTTGATAAGCTCAGGGAACATCAGTTCTACGCCAAGTTCTCCAAGTGTGAATTCTGGCTCGATGAGGTTCTTTATCTTGGTCATATCATCTCTGCCAAGGGCATTGCCGTGAATCCTGAGAAGGTGTCTGCAATTGTGAATTGGGAACCTCCTCAGAACGTGAAGCAACTCCGCCGTTTTCTCGGTCTCGCAAGCTATTGCCGAAGATTCGTTGAAAACTTTTCCAAGATCGCGAAGCCTCTCTCTAATCTTCTTCAGAAGCACGTCAAGTACGTTTGGTCTCCGGAGTGTGATATTGCTTTCAACACTTTGAAAGAGAAATTGATCACTGCTCCAGTTCTGACTCCGCCTGATGAATCCAAGCCGTACGAGGTCTTTTGTGATGCCTCTCTCCAAGGTCTTGGCGCAGTATTGATGCAAGAGAAGAAAGTTGTTGCTTATACTTCTCGCCAGTTGAAGCCTAATGAGAAGAACTACCCCACTCATGATCTCGAGTTGGCGGCAGTTGTGCATGCTCTTTTGACTTGGAGACATCTTCTATTGGGAAGAAAAGCGGACATTTTCACTGATCACAAGAGTCTCAAGTACATCTTCACTCAGCCTAATCTCAACCTCAGGCAAACTCGTTGGGTTGAAATGATTCAAGAGTATAATCCGAGTATTGAGTATACTCCAGGCAAGGCCAACGTGATTGCTGACGCTTTGAGCAGAAAGGCTTATTGCAATAGTCTGATTCTCAAGCCTTATCAACCCGAGCTTTGTGAAGCTTTCCGCAAACTTAATCTGCAAGTTGTTCCTCAAGGTTTCCTCGCCAACCTTCTAGTCTCTCCTACCTTAGGAGACCAGATTTGCCAAGCCCAGCCTCTTGATGCTATGGTGAAAAAGGTGAAGATTGGGATTGGCAAGAGTCAGTCCAAGTACAAGTGCTACCGCCTTGATGACAAGGACACTCTCTTCTTCGAGGATCGTATTGTTGTACCCAAAGGTGACCTTCGTAAAGTGATCATGAACGAGGCTCACAATTCTCTCCTCTCCATCCACCCTGGGAGCACGAAGATGTATCAGGACCTCAAGCAAGCTTATTGGTGGACTCGAATGAAGCATGAGATCGCTCAATTCGTGAATGAATGTGATGTCTGCAGAAGAGTGAAGGCAGAACACCAAAGGCCAGCAGGTCTCCTCCAACCTCTTGCCATTCCAGAATGGAAGTTTGACCACATTGAAATGGACTTCGTGACTGGGTTTCCTAAGTCCAAGCGTGGCAATGATGCTATATTTGTTGTCATCGACAAACTCACCAAAGTGGCTCATTTTCTGCCTATCAAAGAGTCGATCACTGCAGCTCAATTGGCAGAACTCTATACCTCTCGTATTGTCTCTCTGCACGGTATTCCACAAGTGATCTCTTCAGACCGTGGCAGCATCTTTACCTCGAAGTTTTGGGATTCTTTTCAGAAGGCCATGGGCACCAACATCCGCTTCAGCACAGCTTTCCATCCTCAAACAAGCGGTCAAGTCGAGCGTGTCAACCAGATTCTTGAAGATATGCTCAGGGCTTGTGTGATCTCCTTCGGCATGAAGTGGGAGGATTGTCTTCCTTATGCTGAATTCTCCTACAACAACAGTTTTCAAGCAAGTTCGGGCAAGGCCCCTTTTGAAATTCTGTATGGCAGAAAGTGCCGTACCCCTCTCAACTGGTCTGAAACCGGTGAACGTCAGCTTTTGGGTAATGACTTAATCACAGAAGCAGAAAAAATGTGCAAAGTCATTCGAGATAACCTCAAAGCAGCCCAATCCCGTCAGAAGAGCTACTATGATAGTAAGCACCGTGATTTGGCTTTCGAGATCGGAGATCATGTTTACCTCCGTGTCTCTCCTATGAAAGGTACTCGTCGCTTCGGTATCAAAGGGAAGCTTGCCCCTAGATACGTGAGACCTTTCAAGATTGTCAGCAAGAGAGGCGACCTCGCCTATCAACTCGAGCTTCCTTCAAACTTTGCAAATGTTCATGACGTGTTCCACGTCTCTCAGCTTCGAAAGTGCTTCAAGACTCCTGACCGCACCGTCAACTTTGAGGACATCGAGCTCCAAGAAGATCTCTCCTATCGTGAGCACCCAGTTGCTATTCTTGAAGAGACTGAACGCAAGACTCGCAACAAGTCAATCAAATTTCTCAAAGTCAAGTGGTCACACCATTCCGAACGTGAAGCTACCTGGGAACGCGAGGATCACCTCCGTTCTGAGTACCCGGCGTTCTTTCAGTCCTAGATCTCGGGACGAGATCCTTTCGTAGTGGTGGAGTGTTGTAACACCCCGGATGTACTTTCCCTATTTGTACTCCAACTCTTGCCGTTTCCGGCGTTAAGTTATTTATTTCCTTGGGTTCGGGTTTTTGTCTCCGTGTGTTGTTGTCGTTGTCATGCATCTCATATCATGTCATCATGTGCATTGCATTTGCATACGTGTTCGTCTCATGCATTCGAGCATTTTCCCCGTTGTCCGTTTTGCATTCCGGTGCTTCGTTCTCCTCCAGTGGTCATTTCTAGCTTTCTTTCATGTGCGGGGATTAAACATTTCCGTATTGGACCGAGACTTGCCAAGCGGCCTTGGTATACTACCGGTAGACCGCCTGTCAAGTTTCGTACCATTTGGACTTCGTTTGATACTCCAACGGTTAACCGAGGGACCGAAAAGGCCTCATGTGTGTTGCAGCCCAACACCCCTCCAATTTGGCCCAAAACCCACCAAACTCTGCTCCATGTCCTAGAGCGTTCGATCATGATCGCGTGGCCGAAAACCGCACCTCATTTGGACTCTCCTAGCTCCCTCTATGCCTATAAATATCACCCCCTCCGAAATTCACGGGTCTCCCCTCCCCCTAAACCCTAGATCCATCCACGCGCCGCCGCCGGACGTGTCCGGACGAGGCCGGACAGCGTCCGCCCAGCCCCGCCGCTGCCACGTGGCCACGCGCCACTCGCCCGCCGCCGCGCGGCCCGGGGAGCCCGGAGCCGGCCCCCGAGGCCCATCGCGCTGCCGCCGCCGCCGCCTCCACGCGCCGCCGCCTCCGCCGCGCCGCCGTCACCGCCAGCCGCCGTCGCCGCCGCACGCGCCGGCCGCTGCCGCCCCGCCCGCCGTGCCTCGCCGCCCCTGCCGCGGGAGCCCGCCGCCGAGGAGCGCCGCGCCCGCGCCGCGCTGGCCCCGCTCCTCCCCATCTCCGGCAAGCCCCGGCCGGCCCTCCCTCCTACTCCAGAGAGAAGCTCCGGCAAGCTCAAGATCCGGCCTCGGTTCGCGTGCCCGCCGAAGAACCCTAGATCTGGTTGTTTTTTTCTCTAAGTCCTTAAAATTTTCAGTCCATATGCTCCTGTTCGAGGCCCCGAAACTTTGCATCCGTAGCTCCGATTCATGCATATAGCATATCAAAATGTTCATCTCGATTAGTACATCATTTCATTCCATTGCATCATTTTCATTTGAGTGCATCTTGATGCCCAAAATGCTGTTAGAAGGAGGCTTCGTGAGTTAATTGTCAGATCTGCTAGTTCATCTTAGACTTTTGTCATTTTTGCCATGATTATTGTGTGCATGATATGCCTGTGAGTCCTACATATGTTTTGTTAATGATTTTGTTATCTTTCCAGAGGTGCAACCCATGCATTTTTGTGATGTGTGTGGTGACTTGTGCAAGCTTGCAAAGTGAGGCACCCGGTAAATCTGTTTTCAGGGACTTAGTAGTTTTCACTAAGTCTGGGATTATTTAGTTCATGATGACATATGTCCATGCTGTTTCCTAGTGATCCGTGCCTCTTTTGAGGATTATTAGTAAAGGAGTTTTGTTAATCTTGTTATGCTCTATCCATCCATGTCTTCGTCTGCAATTATGGAGCACCCTAGATTGAGTCAATCGAGCTCTACTTTTGCTTCGTTGTGAATCTGGGCAGATCGTCAACTTGTTTGCGATTTTGCCGATGCTATTGTAGTTGGTCCGTGCATGCTATGCCATTGTTCTTGCCATGTCTAGCTTGAATTTTGTGTCTTCTTAAGGGATGTATGCTTGTATTGCCATGACTTGCACCGTAGTGAGTGCATCGAGCTCGTAAACATGCCTTCGTGAGTTATGTTTCAGCATGTCCCAGTTTTCACCAAGTCTGAAAACTGATTATGTTTTTGCTATGTTCGTGTGCTTGTTAGTATATTTTCTGATCCCTTTTGGCTCAAGGTCACTAAGGGACTTTTTTTAAACTTGTCGAGTATCTCCATTTCATGTCTTTCTTTGTCATGTTCAGGTCCTGTAGCATGTTGTTTCGTTGCTCCGAAGAGGGCTATATGATCTGAAATTCCAGACAAGTGTTAATTTCACTAAGTCTGAGATCTGTTATCCATTTGCGTTTTTGCCATGCTTGTTTGAACCTGTTAATGGATGAATTGGCCGTAGCTCAGTGCTAGACTTTTGTTTATCATCTTGTGTGCATCCCTGCCATGTATTGTGTTGTCATGTTTGGGTGCTGTAGCATGTTCATTTCATTGCATTTAGATGCCTACTTGCTGTAAATCGCACACCGTTGTCATTTTTGAAACGCTTGCCATTTCCAAACCGTAACTCCGATTCCGGCGTTCTTTATATCGTTTTCAAGCGATTTCATCTCATCTTTCCAGTGGCACACTTGGAATTCCATGTTGAGGCCAGGTTCATGCATTTCCTGTCATATCTTGCATTTTGCATCCCGCATCGCATCCCGCATAGCATATCATCATTTCATCATATTGCTTGGTCTTGCACGTGGTTGATTGTATCCTTGTTGCTTGTTTATCTTGTTTGGGTAGAGTCGGGAGACGATTTCGCTAACGAGGAGCCCGTTGAGTTTGCTCTTGAGGATCCAGTCAACCCTGACAACTGTGCAGGCAAGATGATCATACCCTCGAAATCACTACTATCTTTGCTATGCTAGTTTGCTCGCTCTTTTGCTATGCCATTGCTACGATGCCTACCAATTGCTTGCCAGCCTCCCAAATTGCCATGTCAAATCTCTAACCCACCTTTGTCCTAGCAAACCATTGATTAGCTATGTTACCGCTTTGCTCAGCCCCTCTTATAGCGTTGCTAGTTGCAGGTGAAGATTGGAGGCCGTTCCTTGTTGGAACATTTATTTACTTATTGGGATATCATTATATTGCCATGTTATCTTAATGCATCTATATACTTGGTAAAGGGTGGAAGGCTCGGCCTCTTGCCTAGTGTTTTGTTCCACTCTTGCCGCCCTAGTTTCCGTCATATCGGTGTTATGTTCCCGGATTTTGCGTTCCTTACGCGGTTGGGTTATAATGGGAACCCCTTGATATTTCGCCTTGATTAAAGCTTTTCCAGCAATGCCCAACCTTGGTTTTACCATTTGCCACCTAGACTTTTCTTTCCCTTGGGTTCTGCAGACTCAAGGGTCATCTTATTTTAACCCCCCCGCGACAGTGCTCCTCTGAGTGTTGGTCCACCTGTCAGCTACCGGTGGCCACCAGGGGCAACTCTGGGCTGGCCTACCCGTGCCTAGGACAATCTGAGTGTGCCCTGAGAAAGAGATATGTGCAGCTCCTATCGGGATTTGTCGGCACATTCGGGCGGTGTTGCTGGTCTTGTTTTAACCTGTCGAAGTGTCTTGAGTTACCGAGATACCGAGTCTGATCGGAACGTCTTGGGAGGAGGTCTATTCCTTCGTTGACCGTGAGAGCTTGTCATGGGCTAAGTTGGGACTCCCCTGCAGGGATTGAACTTTCGAAAGCCGTGCCCGCGGTTATGGGCAGATGGGAATTTGTTAATGTCCGGTTGTAGATAACTTGAACCTTAATAAAATAAAATGAATCAACTGAGTGTGTTACCGTGACGACCTCTTCTCGACAGAGTCCGGGAAGTGGACACGGTGTTGGAGTAATGTTTGCGCAGGTTGCTCTCTAGTTTCTCGCTCGCGCTTTGCCTCCTCTTCTCGCTCTCCTTTGCGAATAAGTTAGCCACCATACTTGCTAGTCGCTTGCTGCAGCTCCACTCATATTTTACCTTGCCTTACCTATAAGCTCAAATAGTCTTGATCGCGAGGGTGCGAGATTGCTGAGTCCCTGTGGCTCACAAATTACTATTACACCAGATGCAGGGCCTGATGATTCCGCTCTAGGAGACGCATGTGAGCTCAAGTGGGAGTTCGACGAAGACTCTCAATGATACTATGTTTCCTTTCCCGATGATCAGTAGTGGTGCCCAGTTGGGGGTGATTGGGACCGTGTCGCATGTTGGGTTCTCTTTTATTTTGGCGCCATTGTCGGGCCATGAGTGTTTGGATGATGTAATGTTATTTATGTACTTGATTGACGTGGCGAGTGTAAGCCAACTATGTTATCTCCCCTCTATTATTCATATTACATGGGATGTTGTGAAGATTGCCTAACTTGCGACATATGCCTTCAATGCGATTATGTCTCTAAGTCGTGCCTCGACACGTGGGAGCTATAGTCGCATCGAGGGTGTTACAATTAGGTCTGAGGGGAACAAGTAGTTACCAATCCTTAATGGTAACCGATCACACCATAGGTTAGCCATATACTCTGCTCCTAGCGAGGTTACTAACATGGGTGACCTAAGGGCTTGGGTTGGCAGTTTAAACTTATCCATGAATCCCCTTGATATGTATGAATGCGATGCACCAGTATCAAAAAGAATGACTGCAGTAATTGACTTAACCAAAAACTTACCTATTACTGCATTTGGCTGGGCTTCAACCTCCTCCACGTTGACGTGGTTCACTTGTCCCCTGGTGAAAGGGTTGGGCTTCTTCCCAGAGCTTCCATTGCCGTTTTCATTGGCGTAATGTCTGGTCTTCTGACACTTGTAGCAGGTAACGTGGCTGAAATCTTTCTTGGCAGGTGTTGCCGGGTTGGAACGGTTCTGTCCGCTACTTCCTCCATTGCCATTCCCATTCTTGGGGCCACTATGGTTGTGCGAACTTCCTCCATTATGAGTGTGGCCTCCATGGTTATGCACAAGTCCTCCCAACTTCGGGGTGAAACAGGGTCTCTGCTGAGCTCCAGAATTATACTTTCCCTTGTCCATACTTCCTCTTGCGCCTTTCAATCTACTGCTGCTTCCCTTCTAGCATGAGAGCTCTATCCACCAACTCCTGGTAGTTATTGAAATTTGCCACCATCAACTGCATGCTCAGCTCATCATTCAGTCCTTCCAGGAACTTCTCCTTCTTAGCTGCATCTGTAGTGACGTCATCTGGGGCATAACGTGCTAGCTTACTAAAGTCATCCACATACTGGCCTACAGTGTGCCCTCCTTGGCGTAAGTTGTGAAACTCACGCTTCTTCATGGCCATAGCTCCTGCTGATACATGGGCAGTGCGAAAAGCTTCCTGGAACTGGTCCCATGTAATAGTGGCTATAGGATAGGTGACAGTGTAATTCTCCTACCATGAGGCTGCTGGTCCATCCAATTGGTGCGCAAAAAAATGCACCTTCTCAGCATCCGTGCATCCTGCAGTGGTTAACTCCCTTCCAATCTTGCAGAGCCAATCATCCGCAACTATCGGCTCGGTGCTACTGGAGAACACCGGCGGCTGCAACCTCAGAAAGCGGGCTAAATTGTCAACTAGGGGTGGTGGTGGTGGGTTGTTGTTGTTGTTGCCTTGGTTCTGAACTAACAACTACATCAGGGTATTCTGCTGCTGGATCAACCGAGTGAGCTTCGGTGGAAAGGTAAATTCGGGGTCACGTCTCGGAGGCATCTGAGGGTTTAGAGGGAAGAGAAATAGAATAGAATGAGGTCTAGTGAGAAAACACTACCCATATGCACATGGGAAAAACACAGTCATATCACTCAATCAAACAAGCAAGGGCATACAATCGGTCTAGAACTATCGTTACAAAGTGCTTGGACTATACTATTTACATGGTGGAATACTACTACTGATATGGTGGTCTACTAGAAATATTGATCGGTCAAAGACTCCATGATATCTACTCCAGCTTCATCAACATAGTCATCATCGCTATTGTCAGGGTCCGAGTCGGTGTCGTCGATGATGGTGTAGTCTTCAGAACGAATCTCCTTGGGTTCATCGTCTTCTCCTCCTGGCGCGGGGTCTCCCATGGAAACTCCTAGCTTCCTTGTCAGATCGTCATTCTTCTCCACTAGTACGACGATTTCCTCCTCATAATCTAAGCGAGTTGCTTTGAGTTCTTCCTCCAGCTCCGTGATCCTTGTCATTGCCTTCTTCAAATCTATCATGCCTGTTCACATCTGATTCTCCTGGCGGCGAATATGCTGGTTTAACTCCTGGATAAGGGCTTCAATGGATCTATCCTTCCTGGTGCTGATCATCTCCCATTGCTCATCTCGGCGCCCACAAATCTGGTAGATCGTATCCTTGAGATCCCTGTGGTAAACTTCTCCAATGCGTCCCATGGTGATGTGGGCTGCCATACTCTTGCCTAGACTCTAGGTTGGTGCATCAAAGGAAAACTCTATGGGCTTAGTGACTGGCGTGAATGTCCTTCCTAGAACTTGAACTTGAATCATACAATGCTCCTCCTCTGGTAAAGTGGCGTTGTAAGTCCCGGTGAAGCTTGGTATTCCAATGTTCAGGTACCTAGTGACTTCCTTCAAGTGGCATCCAAAAGGGGTGTCTTCATCCGGTTGTGCAAACTTGTTCCTTGAATCCGCCATCCTAAAGAGTAGAAAATGGATAGGAGTTAGAAATGAGAAGAGAGTAGTGATCTAAGGCTTTGGCTTAGTGGTCCTGTCCTACAGTCAGCGTGTGCTCTGATACCATCTTGTAGCGACCAGACCTCAAACGGTCGAGTCTCTGTGCATAAGTGTCATCCCTGGATCGGGAATGCTGACACACACAGTACTTGAAGGATTTATAACAGAGTAGCAATCACACACTTATTACATCGAATGTCTCAAAAGAGAACTTATTACAATAAATATGGCTTAAGGCCATCTAATATGATAACATCGGAAGGCTTGGAAGATAAAGTGAGTCCATCAACTCCAACGGCATCACTGAGTGAAAGACCACGACCTAAGGCTCCTTACTCGTCGTCTAAAAAGTCTGCAACATGATACGTTGCAGCCCGAAAATGGGTCAGCACATAGAATATGCTGGCAAAGTAACACAAGAGAGTAATGAACAGAATAATGCTATCACTACATGCATATTTGGCTGGTGGAGGCTGTATGGTTAATAGGTTTTGCGAAAAGACAATTTTTCCCTACTGCAAAGGAATATATTTTATTGAACTACAAAGTTGGTTGAAAACATTGAGAATGGTAAACCCCATCTCAATCCTAATTAAAAGTAATTAACAACCCAACAAAATTAATTTAGAGTGATGAGATCCACATGATAATCCAAGAACCAGATACTCAAGACGTCCATAACCGGGGACACGACTAACCATGACTAGTTTGTACACTCTACAGAGGTTTGCGCACTTTTCCCCACAAGACTCGATCTCCTCCATTGGATTTCTCGCACTGCATGGTGTTTGAGAAACGGATGACCGAGACATAGTCTTTCAGAAGCGTTAGCACCTTACCATGGGTAGACAGTACCACCTACATCCCCTACATCTGCTAGTCTACCACTGTAAGAGTTCACACGACTTAATCAACTATGCTAGAGCCCATAATAGCTTGTAGCTACACACGGAAGTTTCTAGCATGAATAATCTTATGACCCCTTTGAGCCTGGGTGGCAATCCATAGGAGAATCACACGGTACCCCGGGATTTCCAAAAATACAGGCAATCACTGGAATTCCCCAGGTGCCTCAATCCACCCAGATGTGTATTTAAGTTGCCACCTTAAGTTGAACCATTAATTAACAATCTCACATCTGTCATTAATACACTCAAACCCAATCCACCTCTACGAGCATAACATAGCAGTACAAGAAACGTAGAAGTAACTCCCAAGGTTTTGATAATAAAACAGGTGATAGGTTCTACCTCATCATCTACTTCCCAATACCCACAATTTAATTCAGATCCTAACCATGCAATTGTTTGAGGATTGATCTAATGCAATAAAACTGGGTAGTAAAGAGGTATGACCAAAGTGTCACTTGCCTTGCTGATGATCCGTGAAACCTAGAGACTCGTAGTAGCACGCGTCACACTCCGGGTACTCTATCGCAAACAAACAAGCATACAATAAGAAATAAAGAAAGGGCATGGGTAAAACTCAAATAAGATATCTAACCAGAAAGTTCAACTTAAGAACTCCGGTTTGCAAAACGAATCAAATCAAACGAAGCAACAAAACTCGAACGGCGAAAGAAACAAGCTTCGTTTACTAATCTGGACTAAAGTCAAATTTTATAGTAGCAAAAACTTGTTTAAGTTGGTTAAACAGAAAGAGGGCTTCGAGATGAAACTCTAGGCGCTTGAACCGCCTGATTTCGATAAACGAGCGAAAAGTTAAACTAAAACAAAAATCGGATCAGAAATCATGATTGAAAATAATCGCGGAAAATCCGAGAAAAAGAAAAAACTGATGAACAGGCTAACGAACGAATGTTCGCTGTCTGCGGCTAACGAACGAAAACCTTTTGTTAAAACGAACGTACGGACGGACATCCGTTAAATAACTAAACCGAAAAACACCGAACCGAAACTAAAAAAAGGATCTAGGGTTTCGGGAAAAAAACCGATCGGTTCTCTCACAAAAACCGAGGCGGCGGCGATTACCTCCGGCGAGTCCGGGGCGGCGTGTGGCGGCGCCACAGCGGGGCGGCGGCTTGGGCTGACGGGGCGTGGGTGGTGGGTGGGCTGCGGGGTACGGGGCGGCGGCTTATAAAAGGGCCGGCCCGAGGTCTCCTGGCCGGGTACGGCCCGAAGTCGGTTTGACTTTTTTTCTTTTTAAATAATTCCGACGTGTAGAAAAAGAAAGAAAAGAAATACGAAATGGACTCCAAAAATCCCGAAATAAATTCACCCTGTCCTCTAAAAATAGGCCGGACTAGGTGAACATTTATTTGGGCCTAAAATGCAATTTTGAAAAACGCATATTTTTCCTAATTCAAATAAAATAGTCTTAAAACTCCAAATAAAAATCTTATTTATTTTAATATTAAATATCCAATATATTTTTATTTTGAGGAATTCATTTTATCCTCTCTCTTTTATTTTTATAAAAGAAATATTCAAGAGAAAAATAATTAAAATCAAACGATCCTTTTTTCAAAATTCGAGAAAACTCAAATACGAAATCCCCAACTCTCTCCGTAGGTCCTTGAGTTGCGTAGAATTTCTAGGATCAAGCCAAAATGCAATAAAATATGATATGCAATGATGGTATAATGTATAACATTCCAAATAGAGTCCTATAAACTAGTCTTTCTTATGTTCCTTTGTATATATTTGTAACTCTTGTTTGGGTACTGTGTGAGATGAATAAAGGACTGTGGGGCTGTTGCCTCATAGTAAATAGTCAAAAAAACATTCCAAATAGAAAATTTGGGATGTTACAAAATGAAAGGGTATCTTATTAAAATTTCCATAAGAATTGTTGTAGGAATTACCATAATTATTAGAGGAATCACTAGGATACGACCTAGGATTAAAGTTTCCTCTATACACGTTACCAAAATTATACCTACCAACAAAATTCACATCCATAGATTCATTATTATTCTCAATTAAAGTAGACAAATGCATATCATTAGTATCAGAAGAAACACTTTTATTAGTAAATAATTTCATAAGTTCATCCATCTTTCCACTCAAAACATTAATTTCTTCTATCGCATGCACTTTCTTATTAGTAGATCTTTCAGTGTGCCATTGAGAATAATTAACCATAATGTTATCTAGGAGTTTAGTAGCTTCTCCTAAAGTGATTTCCATAAAAGTGCCTCCCGCGGCCGAATCTAAAAGATTTCTAGAAGCAAAATTTAATCCGGCATAAATTTTTTGTATAATCATCCATAAATTCAAACCATGTGTAGGGCAATTACGTATCATTGATTTCATCCTCTCCCAAGCTTGTGCAACATGTTCATGATAAAGTTGCTTAAAATTCATGATATCGTTTCTAAGAGAGATGATCTTAGCGGGAGGAAAATACTTAGAGATAAAAGCATCTTTGCACTTATTCCACGAATCAATACTATTTTTAGGCAAAGACGAAAACCAAGCTTTAGCACGGTCTCTAAGCGAAAAAGGAAATAGCTTCAATTTAACAATATCATTGTCCACATCTTTCTTCTTTTGCATATCACCCAAATCAACAAAGTTGTTTAGATGGCTAGCGGCATCTTCACTAGGAAGGCCCAAAAACGGATCTTTCATGACAAGATTCAACAAAGCAGCATTAATTTCACAAGATTCAACATCGGTAAGAGGAGCAATCGGAGTGCTAATAAAACCATTGTTGTTGGTATTAGTAAAGTCACACAATTTGGTATTATCTTGAGCCATCGTGACAAGCAAGAAATCCAACACACAAGCAAACAAGAGACGGGAAAAAAGAGGCAAACAGAGAAAGAGAAGGAGGACGGAGAGAGAGGGAGAATAAAACGGCAAGGGTGAAGTGGGGGAGAGGAAAACGAGAGGCAAATGGCAAATAATGTAATGCGGGAGATAAGGGTTTGTGATGGGTACTTGGTATGTTGACTTTTGCGTAGACTCCCCGGCAACGGCGCCAGAAATCTTTCTTGCTAACTCTTGAGCACTGCGTTGGTTTTCCCTTGAAGAGGAAAGGGTGATGCAGCAAAGTAGCGTAAGTATTTCCCTCAGTTTTTGAGAACCAAGGTATCAATCCAGTAGGAGGCCACGCACGAGTCCCTCGCACCTACACAAACAAATAAAATCCTCGCAACCAACGCAATAAAGGGGTTGTCAATCCCTTCACGGTCACTTACGAAAGTGAGATCTGATAGATATGATAAGATAATATTTTCGGTATTTTTATGATAAAGATGCAAAGTAAAGAAAGAAAAATAAACGGAAAAGGAAATAGCTTGTTGACGGAAGATTAATATGATGGAAAATAGACTCGGGGGCCATAGGTTTCACTAGTGGCTTCTCTCGAGAGCATAAGTATTACGGTGGGTAAACAAATTACTGTTGAGCAATTGACAGAATTGAGCATAGTTATGAGAATATGTATGTATGATCATGTATATAGGCACGTCCGAGACAAGTAGACTAACTCCTGCCTGCATCTACTACTATTACTCCACACATCGACCGCTATCCAGCATGCATCTAGAGTATTAAGTTCAAAAGAACAGAGTAATGCTTTAAGCAAGATGACATGATGTAGAGGGATAAACTCATGCAATATGAAATAAACCCCATCTTGTTATCCTCGATGGCAACAATACAATACGTGCCTTGCTGCCCCTTGGGAAAGGACACCGCAAGATTGAACCCAAAGCTAAGCACTTCTCCCATTGCAAGAAAGATCAATCTAGTAGGCCAAACCAAACTGATAATTCGAAGAGAGTTGCAAAGATAACCAATCATACATAAAAGAATTCAGAGAATATTCAAATATTGTTCATAGATAAACTTGATCATAAACCCACAATTCATCGGTCTCAACAAACACACCGCAAAAGAAGATTACATCGAATAGATCTCCACAAGAGAGGGGGAGAACTTTGTATTGAGTTCCAAAAAGAGAGAAGAAGCCATCTAGCTAATAACTATGGACCTGAAGGTCTGAAGTAAACTACTCACACTTCATCGAAGAGCCTATGGTGTTGATGTAGAAGCCCTCCGTAATCGGTGCCCCCTCCCGGCGAAGCTCCGGAAAAGGCCCCAAGATGGGATCTCATGGTTACAGAAAGTTACGACGGTGGAATTAAGGTTTTGGCTCCGTATCTGGTAGTTTGGGGGTACGTAGGTATATATAGGAGGAAGAAGTACGTCAGTGGAGCAACATGGGCCCCACGAGGGTGGAGGGTGCGCCTAGGAGGGGGGGGGGTAGGCGCGCCCCCTACCTCGTGCCCTCCTAGTTCCTTTCTTGACGTAGGGTCCAAGTCCTCTGGATCATGTTCGTTCTGAAAATCACGTTCCCGAAGGTTTCATTCCGTTTGAACTCCGTTTGATATTCTTTTTCTGCGAAACTCTGAAATAGGCAAAAAACAATGATTCTGGGCCGGGCCTCCGGTTAATAGGTTAGTCCCAATAATAATATAAAATTGTATAATAAAGCCCAATAATGTCCAAAACAGGATATAATATAGCATGGAACAATCAAAAATTATAGATACGTTAGAGACGTATCACAGTGTCATCTCAATGGATTTAGATGGTGCTCTATTTAACATGAATGCAGCTGTCTCTAATGCATAACCCCAAAACGATAGTGGTAAATCGGTAAGAGACATCATAGATTGCACTATATCCAATAAAGTACGGTTATGACGTTCGAACACACCATTATCCTCTGGTGTTCCAGGTGGCATTAATTTGTGAAACTATTCCACATTGTTTTAGTTGAAGACCAAACTCGTAACTCAAATATTCGTCTCCGTGATTAGATCGTAGAAACTTTATTTTCTTGTTACGTTGATTTTCCACTTCACTCTGAAATTCTTTGAACTTTTTCAAATGTTTCAGACTTATGTTTCATTAAGTAGATATACCCATATATGCTCAAATCATCTGTGAAGATCAGAAAGCAACGATACCTGTCGCGAGCCTCAACACTCATCGGATTGCATACATCAGTATGTATTATTTCCAATAAGTCAGTTGCTTGCTCCATTGTTCTGGAGAATGGAGTTTTAGTCATCTTTCCCACGAGGCATGGTTCGCAAGCATCAAATGATTCATAATCAAGTGATTCAAAAAGCCCATCAGTATGGAGTTTCTTCATGCGCGGTACACCAATATGACCAAAACGGCAGTGCCACAAATAAGTTGTACTATCATTATTAACTTTGCATGTTTTGGCTTCAATATTATGAATATGTGTATTACTACGATCGAGATTGAATAAACCATTCACCTTGGGTGTATGACCTCAGAAGGTTTTATTCATGTAAACAGAATAACAATTATCCTTGACTGAAATGAATAACCGTATTGCAATAAACATGATCCAATCATATTATGCTCTACGCAAACACCAAATAACATTTATTTTAGGTTCAACACTAATCCCGAAGGTAAAAGGAGTGTGCGATGGTGATCTTATAAACCTTGGAATCACTTCCAACTCACATCATCAACTCGCCCTTAACTAGTCTCAGTTTATTTTGCAACTCCCGTTCGGGTTACTACTCTTACTAACTGAACCAGTATCAAATACTGATGTGTTTTCATAAACACTAGTAAAGTACACATCAATAACATGTATATCAAATATATACTTTTGTTCACTTTGCCATCCTTCTTATCCGCCAAGTATCTAGGGCAGTTCCACTTCCAGTGACCATTTCCTTTGCAGTAGAAGCACTCAGTTCCATGCTTGGGTCTAGCTTTGAGCTTCTTCATGGGAGCGGCAACTTGCTTGCTATTCTTCTTTGAAGTTCCTCTTTCTTTCCCTTTGCCCTTTTTCTTGAAACTAGTGGTCTTGTTAACCATTAACACTTGATGCTATTTCTTGATTTCTACCTTCGCCAATTTCAGCATCGCGAAGAGCTTGGGAATTACTTTCGTTATCCCTTGCATATTATAGTCCATCACTAAGTTCTAGTAACTTGGTGATAGTGACTAGAGAACTTTGTCAATTACTTTCTTATCTGGAAGATTAACTCCCACTTGATTCAAGCAATTATAGTACCCAGACAATCTGAGCACATGCTCACTAGTTGAGCTGTTCTCCTCCATCTTGTAGGCAAAGTACTGTTAGAGGTCTTCTACCTCTCGACACGGGCATGGGTATGAAATACCGATTTCAACCCTTAGAACATCTTATATGCTCTGTGGCATTCAAAACATTTTTGAAGTCCCGGTTCTAAGCCGTAAAGCATGGTGCACTAAACTATTAAGTAGTCATCATACCGAGCTTTGTCAAACGTTCATAACGTGTGCATCTGCTCCTGCAATAGGTCCGTCACCTAGCGGTGCATCAAGGACATAATTCTTTTGTGCAACAATGAGGATAATCCTCATATCACGGACCTAGTCCGCATCATTGCTACTCTCATCTTTCAACATAGTTTTTCTCTAGGAACATATCAAAAATAAACGGGGAGCTACATCGCGAGCTATTGATCTACAACATAGTTATGCAAATACTATCAGGACTAAGTTCATGATAAATTAAAGTTCAATTAATCATATTACTTAAGAACTCCCACTTAGATAGACATCCCTATAGTCATCTAAATGATTACGTGATCCAAATCAACTAACCCATGTCCGATCATCACGTGAGATGGAGTAGTTTTCAGTGGTGAACATCACTGTGTTGATCATATCTACTATATGATTCACGCTCGACCTTTCGGTCTCCAGTGTTCCGAAGCCATATCTGCATATGCTAGGCTCGTCAAGTTTAACCTGAGTATTCCGCATGTGCAAAACTAGCTTGCACCCGTTGTATGTGAACGTAGAGCTTATCACAGCCGATCATCACGTGGTGTCTCGGCACGACAAACTATCGCAATGGTGCATACTCAGGGAGAACACTTATACCTTGAAATTTTGTGAGAGATCATCTTATAATGCTACTGTCGATCTAAGCAAAATAACATGCATAAAAGATAAAAATCGCATGCAATCAATATAAGTGATATGATATGGCCATCATCATCTTGTGCATGTGATCTCCATCTCCAAAGCACCGTCATGATGACCATCGTCACCGGCTTGACACCTTGATCTCATCGAAGCATCGTTGTCATCATGCCAACTATTGCCTCCACGACTATCGCTATCGCTTAGTGATAAAGTAAAGCAATTACATGGCGATTGCATTTCATACAATAAAGCGACAACCATATGGCTCTTGCCAGTTGCCGATAACTGTGTTACAAAACTTGATCATCTCATACAATAAAATTTAGCATAATGTCTTGACCACATCACATCACACTATGCCCTGCAAAAACAAGTTAGATGTCCTCTACTTTGTTGTTGCAAGTTTTACATGGCTGCTACGGGTAGAGCAAGAACCGTTCTTACCTACACATCAAAAACCACAATGCGGTATAGTGATTGCTTTTTGATCTTCATAAACAATCCCGTTCGTTGAATCTGATTCAACTAAAGCTGGAGAAACAGACACCCACTAGCCACCTGTGTGCGAAGCACGTCGGTAGAACCAGTCTCGCATAAGCGTACGCGTAATGTCGGTCTGTGCCGCTTCATCCAACAATGCTGCTGAATCAAGAATCAACTAGTGACGGCAAGTGTCGGTGTCAAAACCGGCGGATCTCGGGTAGGGGGTCCTGAACTATGTGTCTAAGGCGGATGGTAACATGAGGCAGGGGACACGATGTTTTACCCAGGTTCGGGCCCTCTTGATGGAGGTAAAACCCTACGTCCTGCTTGATTTATTCTTGATGATATGAGTATTACAAGAGTTGATCTACCATGAGATCGGAGAGGCTAAACCCTAGAAACTAGCCTATGGTATGATTGTATGTTGTCCTATGGACTAAAACCCTCCGGATTATATAGACGCCGGAGGGGGCTAGGGTTACACAAGGTCGGTTACAAAGGAGGAGATATACGTATCCGTATTGCCTAGCTTACCTTCCACGCCAAGTAGAGTCCCTTCCGGACACGAGACGAAGTCTTCAATCTTGTATCTTCATAGTCCAACAGTCCGGCCAAAGGATATAATCCGGCTGTCCGGATACCCCCTAATCCAGGACTCCCTCAGTAGCCCCCGAACCAGGCTTCAATGACGATGAGTCCGGCACACAATTGTCTTCGGCATTGCAAGGCGGGTTCTTCTCCATCTCCCGAACGTTTGTAAAGCAGTGTCCGGTCCCATAAATGTTTGGACCTCTTGGCTTCCGTGCCCAATAAGGGCTATCTCCCATGCGTTGAATGAATACGAGGCGCGAGGGCATTTTTACATTCAACCCCCTAGCCAGATAAATAAATTGTCTATTAAAGGGATGGGGATCCTTAGATCCAATCCATACCATCCTCCGCCAGCGAGAATCCATCAGAGCGCGTTTCGGAAAGATCCATTCCAGCATGGCCGACCTCCACAGCTCCTCCTCCCGCCACCGTAGCCCTAAGCCCGGTGACTGGGAGAGGTGTCCAGTATTGCACAGTCGATTAGTCGAACTGCAGACTAAGGGATTTCTCCCTCCGGTGTATATGGTGCCCGTTCGAGCCGGGCTTGCCACCTACAATGGCAGGGAGCAAGCGGAGAGCTTTCCCTGCCCCTCTATGGGGGAACGGGTCTGCCTTGTTCCATATTTATTAAGGGGACTCGGATTTCCAATTCATCCGTTCCTCCGCGGGCTCCTGGAGTTCTACGACCTCCAATTACACAATTTTACCCCCGCCTCCATCCTACATATCGCCGGCTATGTTGCTCTCTGCGAGTTGTTCTTGGGCTGCGAGGCTCACTTTGAGCTGTGGAAAAGGCTATTTTGCCTCGTCCCTCGCACACATAGGGGGTCACTTTATCAAGTGGGCGGAGCCGAAATATGGCGCATCGCCGATACCGGATACCTGTCCGGTACCCCGAAGAAGTCGTCCGAAGACTGGCCTTCAGAATGGTTTTATATGGAGGACGTTCCCCTTCCAGACTAGGGATGGCAATGGGTCGGGTTTGGGGCGGGTGGAGCTGGACCAAATCCAACCCATGACCCATCTTCCTACACTCTACCCATCCACCAAATTATCCATGGGCATAACTTGTGCCCATGCCCAAACCCGCTGGATACCCACATACCCATGGAGCTCCATGAGCATAGAAAAGTCAGCATGAAGCCTTCCCAAAGATCAAATTAGCTCATTGTCATTCACTCACAAATAACAACATAAGCTACATGCATAAGTAGGCAACAAGTAATACGATGAGTCCTTAAGTGTGACATACCAAAGGTTGATTCTGCAGCATATAACTTATGGCACCAGTTGCATATTGCCTGCCATTTTCCATTGATTCACTCTTTCTACTATCACTGGCATATGGCCTCACATGTCATACGGTTATCCATTGGATATCCACGGAGCACAAACTATAACCGTGCCCAACCCGGCTGTTTGTGGGTATCCATATCCACGGACCCATGGGCAGAAATGCGCTCCATACCCTTGCCCAACTGGGCTGGGTATCCAGATCCATGGATAAAATTGTCATCCCTATTCCAGACCCTGTTCGGCGGGGTCTTCTTGAGTTCAACAATGCTCCTCTAAAGAAATGCCGAAGTTGGCGCCCCCGGAGCCCCCAGGTGGAAGACAATGGAGAAGTCCTCTATCTGATGAACCGGATTAAAGCACTAGCTTGATCAGGATTAACAGTAATCGAAGTTATGTCGATTTGCATAATGCGAGGAGTGCAGCCACTTCAATATCGTGGGCACCCCTTGTGGTGTTTTAATGGGGCGAATGATGCCACCCGCTGCGGGCGTAAGGGTCCGGTCAATGCTGCCGCTTTAGTGAAAATTCTGTCCGAATTGTTCAAGGGTGAGGAAGAGGAGTTCACCCGCATCAAGCCACGGGATGGATTCTCCATGTACAATCCTCCAAGCTGGGTAAGTTATATCTCCCTACTCCCCTTTCTCCCGCATTCTTTGTCGTAAGTATTCATCTTGCCACTTTGCGGCAGGAACTGTGAAAAGCCATAAAGGAGGTCAGTAGCCCTTCTCCACAACCAGAGGACCCTGACCGGGCCCTTGACTCCGGACTTGAAGAAGATCCGGTTATACTCGTGGAGCTGATAGACCGGCAGTTCTATCAGTTAAGCTGCGATGATGCCATGGTGGCCATTACAGCCAACTATCCCGGACTGCTCCCTGCATCGCACGTAAGAAAAACCAAAAATCCCAACTCCAAAAACTAGGATCCCCTTTTAGACACTTCACCCACCATATACACATGGCATTTTTACAGGGAAGGCATTCGGGACGCCCTGCGGAACCCACAGCAACTCGCCAACAAGAGGCACCAAGGTCGGATAGGCCAAAAAGGAAGGCAGTCAGGATGGAGACGCCGACGCAAAGGTTTGACAAAAACCCCGCTCCGTGGTTGTCATCTTTCTCGAAATATAATGACGCCCGTGTTTCTTTAACAGAAAAAACGCTCGCCGGAATATGTCCGGCGATGTTACTAATCACGCTTCCACCAGTCGGGCGCCAGGACCGGACATAGAGGCGGAAACCGATATGGGGCGGGCACCGGATAATCCCCCTACAGAGGATGCCGATAGATTATCCGCTACAAACTCAGAAGTGGAAAGCGCCATGAATCATAGGCGCCGTCGGGCCGTACTCCGCGACGCTTGTTTCTCACCAGAGGCATTTGATGCCTTCAATTCTGGAGAGACGTACCTCCGAGCTGCTCAAGATGGTCTAGCCAGAGCCATGGATCAGTATGTAAAGGATGTATGGGTAAGTAAATCTGACGATTTATATGTATCAGCAGCCCCTGAGACTTGAAACAGTTAGCAGAACTGATTTAAGGATCATCTTTATTGTGCAGGTTCTTACAGAGAAGAATACTAGGCTGTCACAGGAGCTAGAGGAATGCAAGACCCAACTGCGGGCCGTTGTTGCCGCATTGCAGGAACCGAAAAAGTCACCCGCTGGTAACATTTACTTTAAAGAATGATGTTTACCATATAGTGTGCGGCGTGGCTGCAAATCTAACAATAGATGTTGTAGATGAATCCGGAGAAAATCCGGAGGACCAGCATGTTATGCGACAGCTAGAGGCTGGCAAACGCGTGCTGACTGAGGTTAGGCGGGAGAAAAACAATCTCCAAGACGCCAATATCAAGCTGAGCGTGGAACTAAAAGATGTTCGAGCCCAGCTTGCAAACTCCGAGAAGGAGAATAAGCGGCTTAGGCGTGGCATTCTCAGTAAGTGCTTGAACGAATCCTTTTAAAGGAGTTCGGCGAAGAAGCCGACTAACAACGTTATGTCTGTAGGTATGCTGACGGGTCGTCCCACGGAGCAAATGCCCGGGTCTGCGGGTGATCTTCTATCCGAGCTCTCACATCTGCACGAACAAGTTCGGCAGGTGATGCAAGGTGTTGCCCAGGCCTTGTGGCCATCCGTCTCCCTGCTAGATGGCTTTGCAGAGCTTACGGAGAAGCTCAAGGGAGCACGGCGGCGCTTCTGATTATGGAAGATATCGGCCTGCCGACAGGGTGCTAGAGAAGCCTGGGCCATGGTGAAGACATGGTATACCAAGGCAGACCCAAATCACATGGCCGAGGTCGGACCTGTGGGGCCCGACGGAAAATAGATCCCCGTTAGCTTAGTTTATGGGCAAGTAGAATTAGCCGCAAAGTATTCCCAACAGGATTGTAAGCTAGACCGCCTGTTGGATGGTATAGAAGAGGTCTCCTAATTGTTCTCTAATAGCACCTGCTCCCGTCGCAATTTCCTGATTTCGAAATGTTGCAAAGCCTGGGGTAGAAAAAAAGTAGAAGATCATAACATGAGCGATTCGGCAGATTTGGATTCCTTTCCTATATATCCACTCATGTGGTACTTCATCATATGATTCATATAAGATCCATCTGTCTAGAGATCGTCATATACATCTAGAAAGCCGTATGCTTTGGAAGAAGCTTTAGTCAGTCTGCATGACTATGTAATTAAAGTGACATGTACAATGCCTTCTAGCCGGATTGTAGATCATTTGTCTTGGCGGACCTTTTCGCTTCAACCTCGGGACCCGATAGTCCGGAGTGTATCCGAATACCCGCTCAGTTATATAAGAACCGGGGTATGCGTGGAGACCAGGCGTAGGGGTCATTAGTGCTTGAACAGACAAGTGCCCAACTAGTTATGTTATATTACATGGGTAGTAAGAAACATCTTCCAGGGAGAATAGTTCCGTTAAGGGTTCCTTTCCCTGGGTAAGCATGCCCTAAAGTGCATGTCCGGACTGTGATAGGAAATGCAGGAAAAACATCTAGGGGCAGATATGGACAATAAATAAAAATCATCTTTTGTTCACCGACCGAATATTCCCTTAAGAACGCTAGCTTTCGGCTTCACCCAGTCTGAGGTACACATCCGGCTGACCCGGCAGTAACAATCGCAGAGGTGCTCCCCTTATGCCCTAGCCGAATTAACGGGAACATAGGGCATAAATACAAGAGCTAGGCAACCCAGCTTGGCCAAAACATAAGTCATATCGATGCATATAATGGCGAAAAAAGGTTCATGCGGAAGCATGACGCATGTGCAGGGCCTGAGGCCCAGATAAATAATTAAGCTTCTATGAAAGAAGCCCCCAGGTATGATGAGCGCGGCTAGCGCATCTATAATGTGCAAGCGAGGCACAAGTTGGCCCTTGAAGGCCTAGAGAAAGAATAAAAGAAAGGAAGAAAGAAAAACAAGACAGATAGATATATGCAAAAAATGGACAAATGGAGGGGACGAACATGGAGTCCGGTGCTAGGCGTAGAATCTTCAGAGCCTGGCCGCGTTCCATGGGTTCGGCTCAAGTCGACTAGTCGATGCATCCCGCAGTCGGTACGCTCCATCGGTCAGAACTTGGTCAATAATGAAGGGACCTTCCCATTTGGGCTCGAGCTTGTTCTTTTTCTTATCCGGCAGGCGTAGAACTAGTTCGCCAATGTTATAAGTTTTGGCCCGTACTTCTCTGCTTTGGTATCTGCGAGCGTGTTGCTGATAAAATGCGGAACAGGCTTTGGCTATGTCGCGCTCCTCCTCCAGGGTGTCCAGACTGTCCTGCCGATCGAGCTCGGCTTGTCTTTCTTCGTACATGCGCACTCGAGGTGAGTCATGAATTATGTCACAGGGCAAGACTGCCTCTATGCCGTACACCATAAAGAAGGGTGTATATCCGGTACTACGATTCGGCGTGGTCCGCAGCCCCCAGAGTACGGAATCGAGCTCCTCTACCCAGTGCGTGTTAGACTCCATTAAGGAACGCACTAATCTGGGTTTAATGCCGCTCATTATAAGACCATTTGCTCGCTCGAGTTGGCCGTTGGTTTGTGGGTGATAGACTGAAGCATAATCGAGCTTGATGCCCATTTTGCTGCACCAGAGTTTTACCTCATCGGCTGTGAAGTTTGTGTCGTTGTCAGTGATGATGCTGTGGGGGACGCCATAACGGTGTATGACCCCAGATATGCAGTCTATCACCGGTCCGGATTCGGCTGTTTTAACAGGTTTGGCCTCTATCCATTTGGTGAATTTATCCACCATGACCAGTAAGTATTTTTTCTTGTGGGTTCCCCCTTTAAGGGGTCCAACCATGTCAAGCCCCCAGACCGCGAAGGGCCACGTAATGGGGATTGTTTGGAGGGCAGTGGGTGGCATGTGGCTTTGATTTGCAAAGAGCTGGCAACCGGCGCAACGTTGGACCAAGTCCTGTGCATCTGCCCGGGCCAGTGGCCAATAAAATCCTATACGGAAGGCCTTGCTTATGAGAGCCCGGGCTGCAGCGTGGTGACCGCCGAGTCCGGCATGGACTTCTGCCAAAAGGTTCCGCCCTTCCTCTTCGGAGATGCACCTTTGAAGGACTCCGGTAGTGCTTTTTTATACAATTCTCCCTCGTGGACCCTGTAGGCCTTAGATCGCGCACTATGCAGCGTGCCTCATTTTGGTCCTCCGGAAGTTCCTGCCTAGTTAGGTAGGCCAGGAATGGTTCTGTCCACAGGGCTATAATGGCCATTATTACGTGGGCTGAAGGTGTTATTTCGGTGGCAGAGCCTCCGATTGTGTCAGAGTGTTCGGTATTGGGCATTTTGGCCGGGTCTGGACTATTGTTACTGGTGTCCCCTTCCCATACTACGGATGGCTTGAATAGCCTTTCCAGAAATATGTTGGGGGGGGGGGTGCATCGCGTTTTGCGCTGATGCGGGTGAGGATATCGGCCGCTTGATTGTTTTCCCGAGCCACATGGTGAAATTCGAGCCCCTCGAACCGAGCTGACATTTTTAGGATGTCATTTCGGTAGGCCGCCATTTTCGGATCCTTTGCATCAAAGTCTCCATTTATTTGGGATATTGCAAGGTTTGAATCCCCATGCACCTCCAGGCGTTGAATGCCCATGGAGACTGCCATCCGAAGACCATGCAACAGAGCTTCGTATTTGGCTGCGTTGTTGGAGTCTGTATACAATATTTGCAGTACGTACTGAACGGTATCTCCGGTTGGGGGACGTCAGGACGACGCCGGCCCCTAGACCAGCCAGCATTTTAGAACCATCGAAGTGCATGATCCAATTGGAGTATGTGCCGTACTCTTTAGGGACTTCGGCCTCCGTCCATTTGGCGACAAAGTTGTCCAATACTTGCGACTTAATGGCTCATCGAGGTTTGTATGTTATGTCGAACGGGAGGAGCCCAATGGTCCATTTAGCAATCCGGCCTGTAGTGTCGCGGTTGTTTATAATATCATTAAGTGGCACTTCCGAGGCTACTGTAATCGAACACTCTTGAAAGTAGTGTTGCAGCTTCTGGGATGCCATGAATACCGCATAGGCTATCTTTTGATAATGTGGGTACCGTGATTTGCATGGAGTGAGGACAGTGGATACATAGTATACCAGCTTTTGAAGAGGGAATTTATGTCCGTCAGCTTCTCGTTCGACGACGAGCACTGCACTTACAACTTGATGAGTTGCCGCAATGTACAATAGCATTGGTTCGCCGATGTTTGGCGCGGCCAGGATTGGGCTGGTTACCAAAATGGCCTTTATTTCTTCCAATCCGGCTGTGGCAGCGTCCGTCCACTCAAAGTGTTCGGTGCACCTAAGGAGGCGATAAATGGGTAAAGCCTTTTCTCCTAAGCGGGAGATAAAGCGGCTTAGAGCCGCCATGCATCCAGTTAACTTCTGGATTTGTTTGAGGTCTGTTGGGGTAGCCAACTGTGACAAAGCTCGGATTTTGGCTGGATTAGCTTCAATACCTCTACTGGAGACAATGAAACCCAGGAGCTTTCCGGCTGGTACGGCGAAAACGCATTTTTCCGGATTGAGCTTGATGTCGTATGTTCGGAGGTTGTCGAATGTGAGCCTCGAGTCATCTATCAAAGAGTCGACGTGTTTGGTTTTGACGACCACATCGTCTATGTATGCCTCTACTGTTTTGCCGATTTGTTTCTCCAGACATGTCTGAATCATGCGTTGATATGTTGCGCCGGTGTTTTTGAGCCCAAAAGGCATTGTGTTGAAACAGAAGGGACCGTATGGTGTGATGAATGCCTTTGCGGCTTGGTCGGACTCCGCCATCTTGATTTGGTGGTACCCAGAGTATGCGTCGAGGAAACACAATGATTCATGTCCTGCGGTAGCATCGATAATTTGATCGATGCGGGGGAGGGGGAAGGGATCCTTTGGGCAAGCTTTATTGAGGTCCTTGAAATCAACACAAAGGTGCCAGGATTTATCCTTCTTTCGTACCATCACCAGGTTTGCTAGCCAGTCCGGGTGTTTTATCTCTCTGATGAATCCGGCCTCCAATAACATGGCTAGTTCCTCTCCCATGGCCTGTCTCTTAGGTTCGGAGAAACGCCAAAGAGCTTGCTTGACCGGCTTGAATCCCTTTAGGATATTGAGGCTATGCTCGGCCAGCCTGCGTGGGATTCCTGGCATGTCTGAGGGGTGCCAGGCGAATATGTCCCAATTCTCATGCAGGAACTCTCGTAGTGCGGCGTCCACGGAGGGGTTTAACTGTGCCCGGATGGAGGCTATTTTTGTGGGATCCGTTGGGTGGACTTGGAATTTGACTATTTCATCCGCTGGTTTAAAAGAGGTGGACTTGGATCTCTTATCGAGTATCACGTCGTCCCTCTCCACTGTGGAGCATAGCATGGTTAATTCCTCGGCCAAGAGGGCTTCGGATATTGCCTCGAGGGCTAGTGCGTCTGTTTTGTTTTTGGCGCGGAGTGTTGTGTCCGGATCACTGGCGAGGGTGATGATTCAGTTGGGCCCGGGCATTTTGAGCTTCATGTACCCATAATGGGGTACGGCTTGGAAGATCGTGAACGCCTCACGTCCTAAAAGGGCGTTGTATCCACTGCTGAACCGGGACACTTGAAATGTAATTTCTTTGGACCTATAATTCTCTGGCGTACCGAATACCACATCTAGTGTGATTTTCCCAGCGCGTCGTGCCTCCCGACTGGGTATGATTCCCCTGAAGGTTGTACTACTTTGCTCAATGCGGTTCCAGTCTATTTCCATTTTTTGAAGAGTTTCCTCATAGATGAGGTTTAATCCGCTGCCGGCATCCATGAGTACTTTGGTGAGTCGAAAGCCATCCACAATTGGACTGAGGACCAGTGCGGCTGGTGCTCGGGCTATTCATAATTTAGGTTCATCACTGGCATTGAAGGTAATAGCCGTGTCGCTCCATGGATTTATTGCTGCTACGTGGCAGATTTTGGCCATGCTGCGGAGTGTTCGCTTGCGCCTATTATTTGACGCAAAGGTCTCAAAGATTGTTAACACCGTATTGTTATCCACGGGATGGTGCTCTGTGGCATTTGGGATAAGAAGATCCTCACCACTTTTGGCCACCTGCCGGAGTATCCAACATCCTCTAAGGCTGTGCGTTGGTATTGTATCTGTTGTACTATGAATTTTGGAGGGTCCGTTAAGCCATCCCTCCAGTACGGTTCCATGCCCTGTAGATGATTTTTGTTTCTTTGCAACTAGCTCGGGTGTCTTACGATAGTGCACCCTTTTACTTCGGACTGGGTGTGTATTCGGAGCCGGATTATCCCAAAATTTTGTTTCAGTTTTCCAGCCGTTTTCCATCGCACAGTACTTTCGTACTATGGACGCCAAGGCAGCGAAGCGTGATATGTCACGACGACTTAAGGCGTTAAGGATTCCCTTATCCGTGCAATTATTGCAGAAAAGTGAGACTGCATCTTCCTCACGACAGTCCTTAACCTTGTTCATCACAAGGAGGAATCTGGCCCAATAATGATGTACTGTTTCATGGGGCTCTTGCCTGATGTGGGAAAGATCATTTATGTCTGGGTGGGTGGGTGGATTTGAGTCCGAACCCCTGCCCGATCTGAGACCCAGGGGCCGAGGAGTTTCCAATCTTGGAAGTTCGGGTTCTGGAGTGTTACCCGATAAGTCTGGCCCGCTGCCTGATTCTAGGTTCAGGGCTTGGGTGATGTCCTCCCGCAAGCGGGTATCTAGCTCGGAGAGCTCAGGAATCCGGACATACTTAGTCCTCAAAATAGAGGAAGAGTTGCCGCATTGTTCCTCCACCACCGCAACATGATGGGTGACTGATGGAGAGTTAATCCCCCTTTGATCGGGTTTAAGCCCAATCCGATCATAGTCTGTAGCGACTCCCAAGGAGGTGATGCGATCCAAGAGTTCATTTAGGGAAGAGAGCTCCATTGGATCCATCTGCTCGGCGACTTCCGAGCTGACGTGGAGGCTGTTTTTGATGACCCGAGAAGTCATAATTGGTGCAGCCGCCGAACGGGTAGTCATGACGAAACTGCCTAGCCGAAGAGTTTGGCCGATAGCCAGAGCTCCCCCGACGGTAATGTTGTTTTTAACGAGACGAGGCATCCTTCCTTACGGCGATGTCATAGAGGAACTCTCAATGGAAGCACCAATGTCGGTGTCAAAACCGGCGGATCTCGGGTAGGGGGTCCCGAACTGTGCGTCTAAGGCGGATGGTAACAAGAGGCAGGGGACACAATGTTTTACCCAGGTTCGGGCCCTCTTGATGGAGGTAAAACCCTACGTCCTGCTTGATTTATTCTTGATGATATGAGTATTACAAGAGTTGATCTACCACGAGATCGGAGAGGCTAAACCCTAGAAGCTAGCCTATGGTATGATTGTATGTTGTCCTATGGACTAAAACCCTCCAGTTTATATAGACACTGGAGGGGGCTAGGGTTACACAAGGTCGGTTACAAAGGAGGAGATATACATATCCGTATTGCCTAGCTTGCCTTCCACGCCAAGTAGAGTCCCATCCGGACACGAGACGAAGTCTTCAATCTTGTATCTTCATAGTCCAACAGTCCGGCCAAAGGATATTATCCGGCTGTCCGGATACCCCCTAATCCAGGACTCCCTCAGCAAGAAATATGTATATACCAACGCCCACAACTCCTTTGTGTTCTACTCGTGCATACAACATCTAGCATAAACCTGGCTCTGATACCACTGTTGGGGAACGCAGTGATTTCAAAAAAATTCCTACGCACACGCAAGATCATGGTGATGCATATCAACGAGAAGGGAAGAGTGTTGTCCATGTACCCTCATAGACCGTAAGCGGAAGCGTTATGAGAACACGGTTGATGTAGTCGTATGTCGTCACGATCCTACCAATCCAAGTACCGAATGTACGGCACCTCCAAGTTCAGCACACGTTCAGCTCGGTGACGTCCCATGAACTCTGATCCAGCAGAGCTTCGAGGGAGAGTTCCGTCAGCACGATGGCGTGATGACGATGATGATGATGCTACCGTCGCAGGGCTTCGCCTAAGCACTACGATGATATGGCTAAGGTGGATTATGGTGGAGGGGGGCACCGCACACGGCTAAGGGATCAATGATCAACTTGTGTGTCGATGGGGTGCCCCCCTCCCCCGTATATAAAGGAGTGGAGGATGGGGAGGGCCGGCCCTCTACTATGGCACACCCTGGGGAGTCCTACTCCCACCGGGAGTAGGATTCCTCCCTTCCAAGTAGTAGGAGTAGGAGAAATGGAAGGGGAAGAGAGAAGAGAAGGAAGGAGGGGGCGCCGCCCCTCCCCCTAGTCCAATTCAGACTAGGCCTTGGGGGGCGCACGGCCTGCCCTAGGCAGCCCCTCTCTCTCTCCCCTAAAGCCCAATAAGGCCCATATATTCCCCGGTGAATTCCCGTAACTCTCCGGTACTCCGATAAATACCCGAACCACTCAGAACCTTTCTGATATCCGAATATAGCCTTCCAATATATCGATCTTTACGTCTCGAACATTTCGAGACTCCTCGTCATGTCCCTGATCTCATCCGGGACTCCGAACAAGTTTCGGTACATCAAAACACATAAACTCATAATACCGATCGTCACCAAACGTTAAGCGTGCGGACCCTACGGGTTCGAGAACGATGTAGACGTGACCGAGACTTGTCTCCAGTCAATAACCAATAGTGGACCTGGATGCACATATTGACTCCTACATATTCTACGAAGATCTTTATCAATCAAACCGCATAACAACATACGTTGTTCCCTTTGTCATCGGTATGTTACTTTCCCGAGATTCGATCGTCGGTATCATCATACCTAGTTCAATCTCGTTACCGACAAGTCTCTTTACTCATTCCGTAATGCAACATCCCGCAACTAACTTATTAGTCACATTGCTTGCAAGGCTTATAGTGATGTGCATTACCGAGAGGGCCCAAAGATACCTCTCCGACAATCGGAGTGATAAATCCTAATCTCGATCTATGCCAACTCAACAAGTACCATCGGAGACACCTGTAGAGCATCTTTATAATCACCCGGTTATGTTGTGACGTTTGATAGAACACTAAGTGTTCCTCCGGTATTCGGGAGTTGCATAATCTCATAGTCATAGTAACATGTATAAGTTATGAAGAAAACAATAGCAATAAACTAAACGATCATAGTGCTAAGCTAACGGATGGGTCAAGTCAATCACATCATTCTCCAATGATGTGATCCAGTTCATCAAATGACAACTCATGTCTATGGCTAGGAAACTTAACCATCTTTGGTTAACGAGCTAGTCAAGTAGAGGCATACTAGTGACACTCGGTTTGTCTATGTATTCACACATGTACTAAGTTTCTGGTTAATACAATTCTAGCATGAATAATAAACTTTTATCATGATATAAGGAAATATAAATAACAACTTTATTATTGCCTCTAGGGCATATTTCCTTCAGTCTCCCACTTGCACTAGAGTCAATAATCTAGATTACATTGTAATGATGCTGATCATGTTTTGCTTGTGAGAGAGACTTAGTCAACGGGTCTTCAACATTCAGATCCGTATGTATCTTGAAAATCTCTATGTGTCCCTCCTTGACTTGATCGCGGATGGGATTGAAGCGTCTCTTGATGTGCTTGGTTCTCTTGTGAAATCTGGATTCCTTTGCCAAGGCAATTGCACCAGTATTGTCACAAAATATTTTCATTGGGCCCGATGCACTAGGTATGACAGCTAGATCGGATATGAACTCCTTCATTTGTTTCTTCTGAAGCAGCTATGTATTCCGCTTCGCATGTAGATCCCGCCATGATGCTTTGCTTAGAACTGCACCAACTGACAGCTCCACCATTCAATAAAAATATGTATACGGTTTGTTACTTAGATTCATCCGGATCAGTGTCAAAGCTTGCATCGATGTAACCGCTTACGACGAGCTCTTTGTCATCTCCATAAATGAGAAACATATCCTTAGTCCTTTTCAGGTATTTCAGGATATTCTTGACCGATGTCCAGTGATCCACATCCACTCCTGGATTACTCTGGTACCTCCCTACTAAACTAATAGCAAGGCACACATTAGGTTTGGTACACAACATTGCATACATGATAGAACCTATGGTTGAAGCATCGAGAATGACTTTCATTTTCTCTCTATCTTCTGCAGTGGTCGGGCATTGAGTCTGACTCAACTTCACACCTTGTAACACAGGCAAGAACCCTTTCTTTGCTTGATCCATTTTGAACTTCTTCAAAACTTTATCAAGGTATGTGCTTTGTGAAAGTCCAATTAAGCGTCTTGATCTATCTCTATAGATCTTGATGCCCAATATATAAGCATCTTCACCGAGGTCTTTCATTGAAAAATTCTTATTCAAGTATAATTTTATGCTATTCAGAAATTCAGTATCATTTCTGATCAACAATATGTCATCCACATAAAATAGCAGAAATGCTACAGAGCTCCCACTCACTTTCTTGTAAATACAGGCTTCTCCAAAAGTTTGTGTAAAACCATATGCTTTGATCACACTATCAAAGCGTATATTCTAACTCTGAGATGCTTGCACCAGTCCATAAATGGATCGCTGGAGCTTACACACTTTGTTAGCACCTTTTGGATCGAGAAAACCTTCTGGTTGCATCATGTACAACTCTTCTTTAAGATATCCATTAAGGAATGCAGTTTTGACATCCATTTGCCAAATTTCGTAATCATAAAATGCGGCAATTGCTAACATGATTCGGACAGACTTAAGCATTGCTACGGGTGAGATGGTCTCATCGTAGTCAACTCATTGGACTTATTGAAAACCTTTCGCAACAAGTCGAGCTTTGTAGACAGTAACATTACCGTCAATGTCAGTCTTCTCCTTGAAGATCCATTTATTCTCTATGGCTTGCCGATCATCGGGCAAGTCAACCAAAGTCCACACTTTGTTCTCATACATGGATCCCATCTCAGATTTCATGGCCTCAAGCCATTTTGCGGAATCTGGGCTCATCATCGCTTCCTCATAGTTCGTAGGTTCGTCATGGTCAAGTAACATGACCTCCAGAAACCCTAAACAGTTCGGTCTCACCGATGGGATCCCGGTCTTACCAAGATGGGCTTGCAAACTCTCTATTTCCTGTTGCATCTATTTCGGTCTCATCGAGATATGCAATCGGTCCCACCGAGTTTGCCTGACCAACTCTCTATTTTCCTTATTACCAAAATCGGTCCCATCGAGTTTGTGTAATCGGTCAAACCGAGTTGAGTTTTTACCCTAACCCTAGCACATCGGTCCCACCGAGTTGATCATATCGGTCCCATCGAAATTCCTAACGTTCACATTTTGAACCATATCGGACTGACCGAGTTTCTCGATACGGTCCCATCGAGTTTGGTCAAATGTGTGTAACGGCTAGATTTTGTGTGGAGGCTATATATACCCCTTCACCCACTCTTCATTCGTGGAGAGAGCCATCAGAACATGCCGACACTTCCAACATACATTTTCTCAGAGAGAACCACCTACTCATGTGTTGAGACCAAGATATTCCATTCCAACCACAAGAATCTTGATCTCTAGCCTTCCCCAAGTTGCTTTCCATTCAAATCATCTTTCCACCAAATCCAAATCTATGAGAGAGAGTTGAGTGTTGGGGAGACTATCATTTGAAGCACAAGAGCAAGGAGTTCATCATCAACACACCATTTATTACCTTTTGGAGAGTGGTGTCTCCTAGATTGGTTAGGTGTTACTTGGGAGCCTCCGACAAGATTGTGGAGTTGAACCAAGGAGTTTGTATGGGCAAGGAGATCGCCTACTTCGTGAAGATCTACCCAAGTGAGGCAAGTTCTTCGTGGGCGATGACCATGGTGAGATAGACAAGGTTGCTTCTTCGTGGACCCTTCGTGGGTGGAGCCCTCCGTGGACTCGTGCAGCCATTACCCTTCGTGGGTTGAAGTATCCATCAACGTGGATGTACGATAGCACCACCTATCGGAACCACGCCAAAAATCTCCGTGTCTCCAATTGCGTTTGCATACTCCAATCCCATCCCTTTACATTCTTGCAACTTGCATGCTTTACTTTCCGCTGCTCTTATACTCTTTCCATGCTTGCTTGAAATGTATAGTGAATGTTTAAACTTATGCTAAAATCCACCTTAACTTAAAGAAATTAAAAACTGCTACTTTTCTTTGTTGAGTGTCTAATCACCACCCCTCTAGACACCTCTTCTCGATCCTGCAGAAGCCTTGCAAGCAAAGTGACTAATGAGTTAGTTAAGGGAAGATGTATTACGGAACGAGTAAAGAGACTTGCTGGTAACGAGATTGAACTAGGTATGAAGATACCATCGATCGAATCTTGGGCAAGTAACATACCAATGACAAAGGGAGTGGCGTATGTTGTCATAACGGTTCGACTGATAAAGATCTTCGTAGAATATGTAGGAGCCAATATGACCAACTAGGTTCCGCTATTGGTTATTAACCGGAGAGGTGGCTCGGTCATGTCTACATAGTTCAAGAAGAATTGGAGCTATTGTGTTGATGGTTAACAAGACCACTAGTTTCAAGAAAAAGGGCAAAGGAAAAGAAAGGGAACTTCAAAAAGAATGACAAGCAAGCTGCCAGTCCCGTGAAGAAGCCCAAAGGTAGATCTAGGCCTGAAACTGAGTGCTTATACTGCAAAGGGAATGGTCATTGGAAGCAGAACTACCACAAATACTTGGCGGATAAGAAGGATGGCAAAAGTGAACAAAGGTATATTTCATATACATGTTATTGATGTGTACTTTACCAGTGTTCATAGTAACACCATGGTATTTGATACCGGTTCAGTTGCTAAGATTAGTAACTTAAAACAGGAGTTGCAAAATGAACAGAGACTAGTTAAGGGTGAGGTGACGATGTGTGTTGAAAGTGATTCCAAGGTTGATAAGATCACCATTGCACACTCCCTCTACCTTCGGGATTATTGTTGAACCTAAATAAATGTTATTTGGTGTTTGCGTTGAGCATGAATATGATTAGATAATGTTTATTGCAATACGGTTATTCATTTAAGTCAGAGAATAATTGTTGTTCTATTTACATGAATAAAACCTTCAATGGTCATACACCCAATGTGAATGGTTTATCGAATCTCGATCCTAGTGATACACATATCCATAATATTGATGCCAAAAGATGCAATGTTGAAAATGATAGTGCAACATATTTGTGGCGCTACCATTTAGGTCATATTGGTATAAAGCGCATGAAGAAACTCCATGTAGATGTACTTTTGGAATCACTAGATTATGAATCATTAGATACGTGCGAACCATGCCTCATGGGCAATATGACTAAAACTCCGTTCCTCGGAACAATGGAGCGAGCTAATGACTTATTGGAAATAATACATACCGATGTATGCGGTTCGATGAGTATTGAGGCACGCAGTGGGTATCGTTATTTTCTGACCTTCACAGATGATTTGAGCAGATATGGGTATATCTACTTAATGAAACACAAGACTGAAACATTTAAAAAGTTCAAAGAATTTCAGAGTCAAGTGGAGAATCATATTAATAAGAAAATAAAGTTTCTATGATCTGATCGCAGAGGCGAATATTTGAGTTACGAGTTTGGCCTTCATTTAAAATATGTGGAATAGTTTCACAACTCATGCCACCTGGAACACCACAGCGTAATGGTGTGTCCAAACATCATAACCGTACTTTATTAGATATGGTGCGATCTATGATGTCTCTTACCGATTTACCACTATCGTTTTGGGGTTATGCATTAGAGACAACTGCATTCAAGTTAAATAGGGCACCGTCTAAATCCGTTGAGACGACACCGTATGAACTATGGTTTGGCAAGAAACCTAAGCTATCGTTTCTTAAAGTTTGGGGTTGCAACACTAATGTCAAAAGGTTTCAGCCTGATAAGCTTGAATCCAAATCGGAGAAGTGCATCTTCATAGGATACTCTAAGAAAACAATTGGGTACACCTTCTACCATAGATCCGAAGGCAAGATCTTTGTTGCCATGAATGGAAACTTTCTAGAGAAGGAGTTTCTCTCGAAAGAAGTGAGTGGGAGGAAAGTAGAACTTGATGAGGTAATTGTACCTTCCCTCGAATTGGAAAGTAGCACATCAGTGAAATCCGTTCTCGTGATGCCTACACCAACTAGAGAGGAAGCTAATGATGATGATCCTAAAACTTCGGATCAAGTTACTACTGGACCTCGTAGGTCGAACAGAGCATGTTCCGCACCAGAGTGGTATGGTAATCCTGTCCTCGAAGTCATGTTATTAGACCATGATGAAACTACGAACTATGAAAAAGCTATGATGAGCCCAGATTCCGACAGATGGCTTGAGGCCATGAAATCTGAGATAGGATCCATATATGAGAATAAAGTGTGGACTTTGGTGGACTTGCCCAATGATCGGCAAGCCATTGAGAATAAATGGATCTTCAAGAGGAAGACATACACTGATGGTAGTGTTACTATCTACAAAGCTCGACTTGTCACAAAAGGTTTTCGATAAGTTCAAGGTGTTGACTACAATGAGATTTTCTCACTCATAGTGATACTTAAGTCTGTCCGAATCATGTTAGCAATTGCCGCATTTTATGAAATGTGGCAAATGGATGTCAAAACTGCATTTCTTAATTGATTTCTTAAAGAAGAGTTGTGTATGATGCAACCAGAAGGTTTTGTCGATCCTAAAGGTGCTAACAAAGTGTGCAAGCTCCAGCGAACCATTTATGGAATGGTGCAAGCATCTCGGAGTTGGAATATACACTTTGATGAGGTGATCAAAGCATATGGTTTTATACATACTTTCAGAGAAGCCTGTATTTACAAGAAAGTGAGTGGGAGCTCTGTAGCATTTCTAATATTATATGTGGATGACATATTGTTGATTATAAATGATGTTGAATTTCTGGATAGCATAAAAGGATACTTGAATAAGATTTTTTTAATGAAAGACCTCGGTGAAGCTGCTTACATATTGGGCATCAAGATCTATAAAGATATATCAAGACGCTTGATAAGACTTTCAATGAGTACATACCTTGAAAAGATTTTGAAGGAGTTCAAAATGGATCAGTCAAAGAAGGAGTTCTTGCCTGTATTGTAAGGTATGAAGTTGATTAAAGACTCAAAACCCTACCAAGGCAAAAGATAAAGAGAGAATGAAAGTCATTCCCTATGCCTCAGCCATAGGTTCTATAAAGTATGCCATGCTGTGTACCAAACCTGTTGTGTACCTTGCCATGAGTTTGGCAAGGGGGTACAACAGTGATCTAGGACTAGATCACTGGACACAACGGTTAAAATTATCCTTAGTTACCTTAAAGAGGACTATGGAAATGTTTCTCGGTTATGGAGGAGATAAAGAGTTCGTTGTAAAGAATTACGTCGATGAAAGCTTTGACACTGATATAGATGACTCCCTGTCTCAATCTAGATACGTATTGAACGTAGGAGCAATTAGCTAGAGTAGCTCCATGCAGCGCATTGTTGACATAGAAATTTGCAAAATACATACGGATCTGAATGTGGCAGACCCGTTGACTAAACTTCTTTCACAAGCAAAACATGATCACACCTTAATACTCTTTGGGTGTTAATCACATAGTGATGCGAACTAGATTATTGAGTCTAGTAAACCCTTTGGGTGTTGGTTACATGGCTATGTGAACTATGGGTGTTAATCACATAAAGATGTGAACTATTGGTGTTAAATCACATGGCGATGTGAACTAGATTATTGACTCTAGTGCAAGTGGGAGACTGAAGGAAATATGTCCTAGAGGCAGTAATAAAGTTGTTATTTTATATTTCCTTATATCATGATAAATGTTTATTATTCCTGCTAGAATTGTATTAACCGGAAACTTGATACATGTGTGGATACATAGACAAAACACCGTGTCCCTAGTAAGCCTCTACTAGACTAGCTCGTTAATCAAAGATGGTTAAGTTTCCTAACCATAGACATGTGTTGTCATTTAATGAACGGGATCACGTCATTAGGATAATGATGTGATGGACTTCGTTAGCTTAGCATATTGATCGTTCAGTTTTATTGCTATTGCTTTCTTTATGTCAAATACATATTCCTTCGATTGTGAGCTTATGCAACTCCCGGATACCGAAGGAATGCCTTGTGTGCTATCAAACATCACAACATAACTGGGTGGCTATAAAGATGCTCTACATGTATCTCCGAAGGTGTTTGTTGGGTTGGCATAGATCAAGATTAGGATTTGTCATTCCGAGTATCAAAGAGGTATCTCTGGGCCCTCTCGGTAATAAACAATAAAAGAAACCTTGCAAGCAAAGTGAATAATGCGTTAGTTATGGGATGATGTATTATAGAATGAGTAAAGAGACTTGCCCGTAATGAGATTGAACTAGGTTTGAAGATACCGACGATCGGATCTCGGGCAAGTAACATACATATGACAAAGGGAATAACAAATGGTGTCATAACGGTTTGACCAATAAAGATCTCCATAGAATGTGTAGGAGCCAATATGAGCATCCAGGTTCTGCTATTGGTTATTGACCGGAGAGGTGTCTCGGTCACGTCTACATAGTTCTCGAACCCATAGGGTCCGCACGCTTTACGTTCGATGACAATTTTGTATTATATGAGTTATATGATTTGGTGACCGAATGTTATTCGTAGTCGCGGATGAGATCACGGGCATGACGAGGAGTCTCAAAATGGTTGAGAGGTAAAGATTGATATATATATATATAGGACGATAGTATTCGGACACCAGAAGTGTTCCGGAGGGTATCAGGTACATATCAAGTCACCGGAAGGGGTTTCGGGCACCCCCGGCAAAGATATGGGCCTTATGGGCCAAGAGAGGGATAGACCATCCCACAAGGGGCTGGTGCACCCCCATATAGGCCGAAATAGGAGGAGAAGGAAAGAAGGGAAGAGAGAAGGAAGGGGAGGGATTCGGTCTCCCCCTTCCTGCCCTCCTCCCCCCTCCTCCCCCCTTCGGAACTTATGGGAAGGGGGAGGCCGAATTGGGGAGGCACCCAAGTAGGATTCCTCCTACTTGGGGTGCTCGCTTAGCTGCCTCTCCTCCCCTCCAACCTATATATATATATATATATGTGGGGGGCACCGCTAGAACACACAACAACATATGTTAGCCGTGTGTGGAGTCCCCTTCCACAGATTACACCCCCGGTCATATTCCCACAGTGCTTAGGTGAAGCCCTGAGCGGTCACTTCACCATCACCGTCACCATGCCGTCGCGCTGATGGAACTCATCTACTTCCTCGACACTTTGCTGGATGAAGAGTTCGAGGGACGTCATCAAACTGAACATATGCATAACTCAGAGGTGTAGTATGTTGAGTACTTGATTGTCAGGACCCCGATTCCAAGTCACATCGATCTAGCCGGTAACACCTCATATCACTTTGCAGCCTCACGCACAGTATTTCCACAGGTGTCGCCTTACCATGGCCTGTGACCGTTTGCGCCTTTTAGCTCATGTATATGATAGTGTCGCTAGCATCCATATGACGGAGAACCCGGGCCGATATGGCTAGTCGTGAACCCAAAGCGGCACTAACCTATGGGGACAGGCATACATGAATCACATCGAGCATGTCGGTCAGCAGCGTGTGAATCCGGGCTGTAGCACTGGGCTAACAGGACTCCGGGAACCCGGGCTGTAGCAGGCTAGGCAGGACTCCGGATGTCACCGCGTGACATTTCCCCGAAGGGACAGACATAGGAACAAAGTGAAACACATGCCGGCCAGTCAAGTGTCATGAGCAGTAGTGCTGGGCTAGCAGGACTCTGGTGAACCGGGCTGTAGCGGACTACTATGGCTCATGGAAGTACAAGACTACATTTCCCCATAAGAGAGGCTACCAGAGATAAACAACTAGATTGTCGGATCCCACACATACCAAGCATTTCAATCATACACACAATATGCTCGATATGTGTAAATACAACATGGCATCACAACATAACTCTACAACTCAAGTATTTATTCATTAGGCTCCGAGGAGCGAGATATTACAAACATGGGTCTCATGACCCAACAATCATAGCATACAAATCAAAGCACATGCAGAAGCTTAACATGTCTGAGTACAGACATCTACAAATGAAAGAGGCTAAGAAGCCTGACTATCTACCAGATCCTGCCGAGGGCACAAGATCGTAGCTGAGGTATCAAGCTAACGTCGAAGTCCACGCGGAACTACTAGCGAGATGGAAGTCTCTCTCTCTGCAAAACATAAATTAAGCAAACGTGAGTACAAAGGTACTCAGCAAGACTTACATTAGAACTAGCTACATATGCATCGGTATCAACAAGGGGGGGTGGTGGAGTTTAACTGCAGCAAGCCAGCTTTGACTCAATGGCTAACCTGAACTACGATTGCAAGCAACTCTTTCGAGGTGGCGCACACGAGTCCACATATTCACCATTCAATACACCACTATGGATCCACTCCCGTCTCCCTACGAGAAGGCCATCCATAGCACTCACACTTATCTTGCGAGTTTTAGAGTATCCACTTTCACTTGTCTATGAACTGTTATAGGCAACCCAGAAGTCCATTACCGCAGACACGGCTATTTGAATAGATGATGTTAACCCTGCAGGGGTGTACTTCTTCACACACGCTCTCACCACTTATCGCCGTTTACACGACATGTACTCGCCAACATTCAAGCGGAAGCCCAACGAGGGTGTCGTCCATGGCCTACCTAAACACTCAAGTCTCTAGTCCAGGTTTATCGCCTATCCAGGTTCCATCCGCAGGGAGTCCGGCCGAGGTTTCCACATACGGCCCCGAACGATGTGAACAGGGTTCCCGAGACACCAAACGGGCGCCCGGTACACCGTGCCACGGTGTATCTACCGCAACATAGCCCACCCCTAGGGTCAGCGCTACGCACGGCCGCCAACACATAACCTACAAACACCAGAAATTATTTGCAACTCCTGGACAGAGTACTAGGGTGATTAAGAAGCCGAGAGGGTCCATTGGTTTCGGGCCCAATGCGTGGTAGTAACTGTTTCATGGATCACAAACACAGAACTCAGTTCCTGAGTACGGCTTCAATGAGACAACCCACCATGTACTCCTACATGGCCTCTCACCGCTACCGTTAGCAAATCGTGTTCACACACTTAGCTCTCAACAGTAGGACATGTTTACACACCTCCGATTCATCCCCGATGAATCAGACCTGACTCAACTCTAAGCAGTAGCAGGCATGACAAACAAACATGAATGAGTAGGCACATCAGGGCTCAAACAACTCCTGCTCATGCTAGTGGGTTTCATCTATTTACTGTGGCAATGACAGGTCATGCAGAGGAAAGGGGTTCAACTACCGCAGCATGTAACAGTTGAATCGTTGTTGTCCTAATGCGGTAAAAGAGAGCAGGAGCGAGAGAGTGGGATTGTATCAGAATGAACAAGGGGATTTTGCTTGCCTGGCACTTCTGAAGATAGCACTGAGTCTTCATCAGTGTCAACGATCACAACGTCGAAACAACGTCTATCGAGAGGGGACAAATACCGGCAACAGAGAAAGAAACACAATCAATATAATGCACAATATGATGCATGATCATGACATGTCAATATGCTGTGGTTTGAGCTAATGCAACTAGCAACATGTTAAATGGAGTTGGTTTGAACCCTAGGTTCAAATTCAAATTCCATATGTGCTTTATTAAATGCCATTTATTTGTTTTGTCCAAAACAGAGGACAAACATTGTTCAAACATGCATGAAAATGCCATAAATAGATTCCTTGAATTTTTCTGATAATTTTTCATATATAAATTATTTCATTCTGAGTTATAGATTATTTTCTATGATTTTTAGAAGTTTTAGGGATATTCTGAAATAAATAAATGATTTAGATTTATTTAAAATCCAGAAAAGGTTTTACTACGTCAGCATGACGTAAGGGTGATGTCATCAGGTCAACTGTGGCTAGCCAGGTCAAACCTGACGGCTGGGCCCCACTAGTCAGTCTCACAGTTAACTATTTGGGTTAACTAAACTAACTAAACAACACTGGGCCCACTGGTCAGTGACTAACTAAACTAACTTAATTAAGTTTAGCTCTAACTAACTGGTTAGCTGGGCGGGGCCCGCATGTTAGTGACTCTAGGGTCAAACAGAGGTCAACCTCGGGTCAAACCCGATGCTAACTGGGCTTTGACCCACTGCGGGGCCTGCTGTCAGTGACTAGGTGAGGTCCAGCTGGCGGGGATTAGCACTAATGACCCCGCCACGTCGGCTGTCGCCAGAGTTGGCCGGCGGCGACCAAACCCGCGGCGGCAACGCGCCGAACTTGCTCGGGTTTCGCGTACAGACCGGGTTTGAGCCGCGGTTGGTCTCTACGGGTAGTTGGCGTTGCAGCGCGTCGCCTGGTGGCAGTAGCCGGGCCTGGGGTGGCCAGAGTCGATGACGGCGTCAAGTGGAGCGGCGGCCGGAGTTCGGGCACCTGCGGGTTTGGCGTTGTGGTGCATGGGAGGAGGAGCTGGTGGGTGAAACGTGCTCCTGGGGCTGCACTGAGTGCAGTGACGCGCTCGGTTTGGATGGAGGCGTACCAAAATGACGACGGCGACAAGTCCGGCGCCGGTGAGGTCTCGGTCTCGACGGAAACGAGGGCTACGATGAGCTAGTGGGCATGGGAGTAGGCGGGATCAATAGAGGAGCTCACCGCGAGTTCAGAGGTGGCCTCTGCGAGCTCGGGGAGGGGCTGGTGGTGACGAGAGGTCGCCGGCGATCTCGGTGGCCGAATGAAGAGGGCGGCGGCGGTGGCGGTGTTGCAGTGCGTCCGGGGCCTCGTGGCTCATCGAGGAGGTAGAGGACAAAGTGGCGGAGCTCCTGGGCATGTCCAGGGAGCGAGGGGGAGGCAGTGGCCGCGGTGGTGCTTGTCGGTGGCGACGGACCCGTTCGGGTGGGTGAGAGGAAGAGGTCCAGGGGAGGGGAGAGGCCACGGGTGAGGGAGAGAGAGGTTTGGGGGGTGCGTGGCATCATCCAGAGGCGTCAGGGCAGCGGCGGGAAGCAGGAGGTGGCGCACGGCGGTGCGCGCGCGTCGGGCACGCGCCCATCCTCCTGGCAAAGGAGGAAGACGACAGGAGAGGGGGCCAGGTGGGCTGGGCCAGGCACTTGGGCCGCCAGGTGGCTGCGCAGGTGAGGTAAGCCCAGGTAAGGTTTCTCTCCTCTCTGCTTTCTGTTTTTTTGTTTTCTATTTATTTTGATCTGTTTTGAATTAGTAAAAATACTAACTCATTTTGTAAAATCCCGACAAAAATTGTGGGCACTATTTGAATTATTTCCAACAGCCCCCAATTGTTTTCAGAAGTATTGAAGCATTTTAGGCATTAAATGCTCCAATTCAAATACAATATGATTTAACTCAAAAATCCATAAATGGCCAAGAAATATGCTCATCACTTTTGGCAGAGGTTTTCACCTTTATCAGAAATCATGAACATTTTCCATGACATTTTGGGTTCTTTGAAAATATTTTTATTTTGATCCTAATTGCATTTCATTTGGGTGCTAGGGTTTCAACAATCCCCATTTCAAAATTCTTTGGAATTTAAACATGATGGCATGATGAACAATCAAAGTCAAGCAGGGGCTGAACTGGGGCTGTGACAGCGCACCCCCACTAAACAAGAATCTCGTCCCGAGATTCAAGTCGTGAGGTAAGAAGACAGAGGGGTCACAAGCTATCACAATCTTCTCAATCCAACTGCCCTTCTCGAAGAAGTAGCTTCATTGCATCATATTGATCTTGACGTCCTCGCTTTTGAGATCTTCATCCAACACGATGGCGATAGAAAGAAACTCTATAGGAAACGATCTCCTCAAAGATCGAGCATTCAAGATCAACTCGTGGAGTGAGATGTTGGAACATCTCGAGTTGAGACACGAAACACATCGAGAGGGACGAAAGAACAAACAACGAGGTTTGATTTGGTGGGCATCAATTCAACGCTTAGAGAGATGGTGGATGGTGTCAAGGTGGCGAGGAAATAATTGCCATGATTCCATAATGGGGCACCTTGGGGAAGATGACTCGTAGAATTATTCCCTTAAGTGGCAAAAAGAATTACTTTTGATACGGAGATCATTGAAGCTCTATATACCAGTCTAAGGCAATCACAAACGATCGTTTGAACGAATTCGAAAGAATGGCATAGTTGAACTGGATGGATGATGTGGGCTACCTTGTTGAAGACAACGCAATGGATGACTTTTGCTTATCACCGGAAATGGATGGGACCCATGGCAAGTCCACGTTGAAGATGATCCTGGACAGCAATTGCTGAGAAGGGCAGCCCATGGAAAGTTGGCACAAGGCGGTGCAAGCTGGGAACAAAATGCAAATGTCGGGAATGTTCCAACCATCATATCTGCCTGAGATTCAGATCTGGTTGGTGTCAGGATAGTTCAAACAACATGTCTGAAAAGGAAAGGTTGCAACACGAATCGACGAGATGATGTTGCGAGATTCTCGGGAAATGAACTACGATAGCAAGCTCCAAAACATGAGCTGGTTCTGCTACACACATATGAACACGCTGTCCCAGACAAGTATGATCACATAGTAGTCTTAAGATAAAACACTACCGAGTTCAGGTGGAGAACCATCATCGAGGATGTTGGAGTCTTGTGCATGAACTAGTATTCGCACAGCAACTTATTTTCCTTGAACAAATCAATCAGTGGCTTGGTGTGCTAGGAACACATATGGAGTGGAGGTAATTAATCTGCCAAACCATACAATGCTTCGAACGCATGCATGACTGACTTGGGATGATTCCAAGGGAAACAAACAAACCTTTCTCAAATTCATGGAGGCAACTTACACCTAATGCACGTGAATTCGAGGAAGTCACTTCTTCCATCCAAGCGTAAGCTTCATGAACGTAACACGAAGGCATTGCTTACAAAGTTTCCAACACTAGGTTGATGTTCAACATGAATCATGGGGGAGACAAAATGCTGCTGATGGGTTCAACAACAACTCATCGGAATTTCCATAGCACTGGACTTCCACCATCATGTGAACACGGTGATAGCATTGGTCAGACCAAAAGATTTAATGGTGTATGCTCGAGGAATCAACCACGAGTAAGACAACATTACGAACATCGTTGGTTCTGATTTGACTTGAAGATAGCCCATACTCAAGTCAAAGTTTTGACAAGGCAATAGATCCAACAACTGATCACGAGGACCAATCGATGGAGATATCATGTTTCTTCAACACACGCACACACAAGGATATCCCTTTGGAATGAACTGAGCCGGACAAGCTTTCATCTTCCAACTCTTCAAGTTGTTGTTCAGCTTAAGCAACTAGCTCAGGGTATCCAACACAGATTCTTGGAGAAGGGGTGGTCTACAAGAAACCAACTTGATCACGAGCTCAACATAACAGTCAGGGGGCAACCTGGTGATACTTCCGAGGAAATATTCAGAAAATCACGAACCACCGATATGTTCCTAAGCTCGGGAACAATCTTGCTTTTTAGAGCAAGACGATATGATCAAGAGAGCGAGGGACTGACCCAATCCTAACTCATTGATCGAAGAGTGCACGAGGAAAAGTGGACTAGGTAGCACGATCAATCTTAGGATGATGATTCAATAACCAACACGCTAGGAAAGAAATCATTGTCCATTAGCTACCTAGCAACTAGTTGCTAGAAGTATTGATTTCACACATCATGGTTCACTTGCCGGCATTCCGGTTGCGACAACACGGGACCGAGGAATGAAAAATGATGGTAATAAGTATCACTGCGTCAAGAATTCATGAGAGAGGGTGCAATTCTCATGACAATCCTGACATAAAGGGGGTAATACTCCAGGGTAGAACAGAGCAAAAGCTGGATTGGCATTTGTTCTGCAGAACACAACTACTTTGACCCAATCCTGGATATGGATGAGGTAATGGAGTTTGTTTCTCCTAGTCATTCCGGAATAGAATGGCTTGACGGACCACAAGAATAAAAAGGGCATTGATGAACACAAATGCACACATACTCTTGGCTATCAACTGATAGGGGATGGTCAGAATACAACTAAAGAGGAACAACTCAAGGAACATATGATTTTCTGAGTTGTGGATGCATAGATTAATATGTCGAGCAAAGCTCAACATTTCTTCCGGACAACCCATGCAGAACGGTAGGACTGGCAGAATCACAATATAGAATGGGGAACTCATTAAGAGCACTCTGGTTGTGATCTTTTGATACAACAAACTTCTGCCATAAGTGGTTCATAGTATTTGGAAGAAGGAAATACCTCGGACCTCGAGGACTATCGCAAAGGTTACTAATATCCTGAAGGAACTAGCAACACTATCAACATGAGGTAAGTAGGGTGAATCTCGGGTTCAAGAACCCATGAATAGAATACCTACCACTACATGGCATCACGGGATGCTTTCGAGAATGGTGGCCAGAATCATCACACCGGAACACAAAAGATGGCTAGATTACTAGGTGACTCCCTAAAACACCTAGGGTCATAATAATAGCTCCAACATATATGTCGAGGCAATAGAGTACCTCAACTGACCGGTTAGTGTGATTAATCTGGCCCAAATGGACATCAGGAATAGGAGGAAGGGGTTTGCAAATGCATCAGACTATTTAGAAACCTGGAATGACTCGGATAGCATAATGGCTGTGAATGCTCGAAATATTTGAGACATCCTGCAAAATAGTGGCATGACCACTCAACATTACAATATCAAGGTTCTGAGGCCAGCTATGAGCATATGGAGGTAAAAGGAACTGAACTGAGACTTGAATCCAACAATCCTATAAGTCTACGGATTAGTAACACGTCATCCTGATAGATATATAGATGAGAAGGCCTAGTTCTTAATTCCCGTAGAAAAGAAGAGGATGACTCAGATCAGAGGGCATGAGGTATAAGGAGTAAAAAGAGCCTTACGTTCCCTTCCACAATCAATTCTCTTACATAACTAAAGCATTTCTAGACTTGACTTCGACCAGTTTGGTTTGGTAATCCTACAGGCAGTCAGGCTCTGATACCAACGCTGTCAGGACCCCGATTCCAAGTCACATTGATCTAGCCGGTAACACCTCATATCACTTTGCAGCCTCACGCACGGTATTCCCACGGGTGTCGCCTTACCATGGCCTGGGACCGTTTGCGCCTTTTAGCTCACGTATATGATAGTGTCGCTAGCATCCATATGACGGAGAACCCGGGCCAACATGGCTAGTCGTGAACCCAAAGCGGCACTAACCTATGGGGACAGGCATACATGAATCACATCGAGCATGTCGGTCAGCAGTGTGTGAATCCGGGCTGTAGCACTGGGCTAACAGGACTCCGGGAACCCGGGCTGTAGCAGGCTAGGCAGCACTCCGTATGTCACCGCATGACATTTCCCCGAAGGGACAGACATAGGAACGAAGTGAAACACATGCCGGCCAGTCAAGTGTCATGAGCAGTAGTGCTGGGCTAGCAGGACTCTGGTGAACCGGGCTGTAGCGGACTACTATGGCTCATGGAAGTACAAGACTACATTTCCCCACAAGAGAGGCTACCAGAGATAAACAACTAGATTGCCGGATCCCACACATACCAAGCATTTCAATCATACACACAATATGCTCGATATGTGTAAATACAACATGGCATCACAACATAACTCTACAACTCAAGTATTTATTCATTAGGCTCCGAGGAGCGAGATATTACAAACATGGGTCTCATGACCCAACAATCATAGCATACAAATCAAAGCACATGCGGAAGCTTAACATGTCTGAGTACAGACATCTACAAATGAAAGAGGCTAAGAAGCCTGACTATCTACCAGATCCTGCCGAGGGCACAAGATCGTAGCTGAGGTATCAAGCTAACGTCGAAGTCCACGCGGAACTACTAGCGAGATGGAAGTCTCTCTCTCTGCAAAACATAAATTAAGCAAACGTGAGTACAAAGGTACTCAGCAAGACTTACATTAGAACTAGCTACATATGCATCGGTATCAACAAGGGGGGGTGGTGGAGTTTAACTGCAGCAAGCCAGCTTTGACTCAATGGCTAACCTGAACTACGATTGCAAGCAACTCTTTCGACGTGGCGCACACGAGTCCACATATTCACCATTCAATACACCACTATGGATCCACTCCCGTCTCCCTACGAGAAGGCCATCCATAGCGCTCACACTTATCTTGCGAGTTTTAGAGTATCCACTTTCACTTGTCTATGAACTGTTATAGGCAACCCAGAAGTCCATTACCGCGGACACGGCTATTTGAATAGATGATGTTAACCCTGCAGGGGTGTACTTCTTCACACACGCTCTCACCACTTACCGCCGTTTACACGACATGTACTCGCCAACCTTCAAGCGGAAGCCCAACGAGGGAGTCGGCCACGGTTTATCTCCTATCCAGGTTCCATCCGCAGGGAGTCCGGCCGAGGTTTCCACATACGGCCCCGAACGATGTGAACAGGGTTCCCGAGACACCAAACGGGCGCCCGGTACACCGTGCCACGGTGTATCTACCGCAACATAGCCCACCCCTAGGGTCAGCGCTACGCACGGCCGCCAACACATAACCTACAAACACCAGAAACTATTTGCAACTCCTGGACAGAGTACTAGGGTGATTAAGAAGCCGAGAGGGTCCATTGGTTTCGGGCCCAATGCGTGGTAGTAACTGTTTCATGGATCACAAACACAGAACTCAGTTCCTGAGTACGGCTTCAATGAGACAACCCACCATGTACTCCTACATGGCCTCTCACCGCTACCTTTAGCAAATCGTGTTCACACACTTAGCTCTCAACAGTAGGACATGTTTACACACCTCCGATTCATCCCCGATGAATCAGACCTGACTCAACTCTAAGCAGTAGCAGGCATGACAAACAAACATGAATGAGTAGGCACATCAGGGCTCAAACAACTCCTACTCATGCTAGTGGGTTTTATCTATTTACTGTGGCAATGACAGGTCATGCAGAGGAAAGGGGTTCAACTACCGCAGCATGTAATAGTTGAATCGTTGTTGTCCTAATGCGGTAAAAGAGAGCAGGAGCGAGAGAGTGGGATTGTATCAGAATGAACAAGGGGATTTTGCTTGCCTGGCACTTCTGAAGATAGCACTGAGTCTTCATCAGTGTCAACGATCACAACGTCGAAACAACGTCTATCAAGAGGGTACAAATACCGGCAACAGAGAAAGAAACACAATCAATGCAATGCACAATATGATGCATGATCATGACATGTCAATATGCTGTGGTTTGAGCTAATGCAACTAGCAACATGTTAAATGGAGTTGGTTTGAACCCTAGGTTCAAATTCAAATTCCATATGTGCTTTATTAAATGCCATTTATTTGTTTTGTCCAAAACAGAGGACAAACATTGTTCAAACATGCATGAAAATGCCATAAACAGATTCCTTGAATTTTTCTGATAATTTTTCATATATAAATTATTTCATTCTGAGTTATAGATTATTTTCTATGATTTTTAGAAGTTTTAGGCATATTCTGAAATAAATAAATGATTTAGATTTATTTAAAATCCAAAAAAGGTTTTACTACGTCAGCATGACGTAAGGGTGACGTCATCAGGTCAACTGTGGCTGGCCAGGTCAAACCTGACGGCTGGGCCCCACTAGTCAGTCTCACAGTTAACTATTTGGGTTAACTAAACTAACTAAACAACACTGGGCCCACTGGTCAGTGACTAACTAAACTAACTTAATTAAGTTTAGCTCTAACTAACTGGTTAGCCGGGCGGGGCCCGCATGTCAGTGACTCCAGGGTCAAACAGAGGTCAACCTCGGGTCAAACCCGATGCTAACTGGGCTTTGACCCACTGCGGGGCCCGCTGTCAGTGACTAGGTGAGGTCCAGCTGGCGGGGATTAGCACTAATGACCCCGCCACGTCGGCTGTCATCGGAGTTGGCCGGCGGCGACCAAACCCGTGGCGGCAACGCGCCGGACTTGCTCGGGTTTCGCGTACAGGCCGGGTTTGAGCCGCGGTTGGTCTCTACGGGTAGCTGGCGTTGCAGCGCGTCGCCTGGTGGCAGTAGCCGGGCCTGGGGTGGCCGGAGTCGACGACAGCGTCAAGTCGAGCGGCGGCCGGAGTTCGGGCACCTGCGGGTTTGGCGTTGTGGTGCATGGGAGGAGGAGCCGGTGGGTGAAACGTGCTCCTGGGGCTGCACTGAGTGAAGTGACGCACTCGGTTTGGACGGAGGCATACCAAAATGACGACGGCGACAAGTCCGGCGCCGGTGAGGTCTCGGTCTCGATGGAAACGAGGGCTACGATGAGCTAGTGGGCATGGGAGTAGGGGGGATCGATAGAGTAGCTTACCGCGAGTTCAGAGGTGGCCTCGACGAGCTCGGGGAGGGGCTGGTGGTGACGAGAGGTCGCCGGCGATCTCGGTGGCCGAACGAAGAGGGCGACGGCGGTGGCGGTGTTGCAGCGTGTCCGGGGCCTCGTGGCTCATCGAGGAGGTAGAGGACAAAGTGGCGGAGCTCCTGGGCATGTCCAGGGAGCGAGGGGGAGGCAGTGGCCGCGGTGGTGCTTGTCGGCGGCGACGGACCCGTTCGGGTGGGTGAGAGGAAGAGGTCCAGGGGAGGGGAGAGGCCACGGGTGAGGGAGAGAGAGGTTTGGGGGGGTGCGTGGCATCGTCCAGAGGCATCGGGGCAGCGGCGGGAAGCAGGAGGTGGTGCACGGCGGTGGGCGCGCGTCGGGCACGCGCCCATCCTCCTGGCAAAGGAGGAAGACGACAGGAGAGGGGGCCAGGTGGGCTGGGCCGGCCACTTGGGCCTCCAGGTGGCTGCGCAGGTGAGTTAAGCCCAGGTAAGGTTTCTCTCCTCTCTGCTTTCTGTTTTTTTTTGTTTTCTATTTATTTTGATCTGTTTTGAATTAGTAAAAATACTAACTCATTTTGTAAAATCCTGACAAAAATTGTGGGCACTATTTGAATTATTTCCAACAGCCCCCAATTGTTTTCAGAAGTATTGAAGCATATAAAATATTTATAGGCATTAAATGCTCCAATTCAAATACAATATGATTTAACTCAAAAATCCATAAATGGCCAAGAAATATGCTCATCATTTTTGGCAGAGGTTTTCACCTTTATCAGAAATCATGAACATTTTCCATGACATTTTGGGTTCTTTGAAAATATTTTTATTTTGATCCTAATTTCATTTCATTTGGGTGCTAGGGTTTCAACAATCCCCATTCAAAATTCTTTGGAATTTAAACATGATGGCATGATGAACAATCAAAGTCAAGCAGGGGCTGAACTGGGGCTGTGACATTGATCGGAGGAAACGAGAAGAAGTTCAACTACATCAACCGCGTTGTCAAGCACTTCTGCTTTCGGTCTAGGACGGTACATAGACACACTCTCCCCCTCTCGTTGCTATGCATCTCCTAGAGAGATCTTGCGTGAGCGTAGGATTTTTTTGTAAATGCATTCTACGTTTCCCATCATCATCAAGGTGCTCTTTACACAAATTGAAATCCACATTCAATCAAGGTTTCTGAAGACAACACTAAGAAAAAGAACATATATCCTCTTACATATATGGTTCGGAGGAGGATGCAGACTTACCAATAGGTATAAGGAGCTCCAATAGATGTAGAAGTGGTGCCTCCGCCACCGTCGCCATTGAACAACCTTGGACATACTCCCCTGTACCCATGCTGATGTAGATGGCACCCACTGTCAGCACCGGGGGTGAAGGTCGGGCTCCTTGTTGGCTGCATCAACATCCTTTTTGATGGAGCCTACTTCTACTGCTCCTCTTCCTCCGTTCGGTGGTGGGTCATACCCCATCCACTCCAATTTTCCCGCGCGTGTCCCACAAGGATAGTCACATCAGCTAGGTTAGCCGTCTCGGCGCAAGCCCCAACGCATGACAGTCGGATGGTGCTCGGTTATCCTTGTTGGGCATCTTTGATGACCCACAAGTATAAGGGATTGCAACAGTCTTCGAGGGTAGCTGAGTTGTAAATTCAACCACACCAGAGAATCACTTCCTTGCAACAATTTAATAGTACCACAATAATATGATAGCAATGATAACAATAGTAGTGGTAATGGTAGTACCAATTTTGTAGCAAGCAGAGCAGCAGTAATAATGCGTAGTCATGGAGTAGCGATGGATAATTAGATGAGATCCATTATGTGTCACAACCTAGAGTGATACACAATAGCTCCAATTCATCAATCATATGTAGGCATTTATTCCATATATAGTCATAAGAACTTGCATGACATCATTTGTCCTACCCTCCTGTGGCAGTGGGGTCCTAATGGAACTAAGGGTAATTATGGCTCTCCTTTTAGTAGAGAACTAGATCAAAGCATTAACGCATGGTGAAAACATGAACTCCTCAAATTAAATAAATCCCTGTCGATATCTCGATTCGTGGTCACCTCGGGGGTCTAAGGTTCAGAACGATAACAAGTGCATACAACTTGCAGGTAAGATCAACATCTAAAATATATTCATGAAAGCATAAGTGTTCAAATCTAAAATCATGGCACTCGGGCCCTAGTGACAAGCATTAAGCACAACAAAGTCATAGCAACATCAATCTCAGAACATAGTGGATACTAGGGATCAATCCCTAACAAATTGACATGATTACATAACAGATCTCATCCATCTCCATCTAACTCTAGTATGCCTACAAGAGGATTACTCACACATGATTGTGAACACCATGAGACTATTGATGGAGAAGGGTTGTTGATGACAACAACGATGATTCCCTCTCTCTGGAGCCTCTAACAGACTCCAGATTAGGGCTCCTGATGAAGAACTACAGGTGGAGGCGGCTTTGTACCGTAAAACGCGATGAAACTTTCTCTCTGATTTTTCTCTTGAGATGACGGAATAAATATAGGCTTGGAATTTGGTCAGACAGAGTTCTGTAGGATACTGATGTCTAGTATGCAACTTTATTCTGGTAGGCTTGGTTGGGCCTCCAAGCACAAAGTTTTGTAGGACATCAGCAAATTTCCCTCAAGTGGATGACCTAAGGTTTATCAATCCATGGGAGGTGTAGGATGAAGATGGTCTTGATGGAAATATGCCCAAGAGGCAGTAATAAAATGGTTATTATTATATTTCCTTAATCATGATAAAGTTTTATTATTCATTCTAGAATTGTATTGATTGGAAACTTAAATACATGTGTGAATACATAAACAAATACTGTGTCCCTAGTAAGCCTCTACTAGACTAGGTCGTTGATCAAAGATGGTTAAGGTTTTCTAACCATGGACATGTGTTGTCATTTGATAATGGGATCACATCGTTAGGAGAATGATGTGATGGACAAGACCCATCCGTTAGCTTAGCATATTGATCGTTCAGTTTATTGCTATTGCTTTCTTAATGTCAAATACATATTCCTTCGACTATTAGATTATGCAACTCCCGGATACCGAAGGAATACCTTGTGTGCTATCAAATTTCACAATGTAACTGGGTGATCATAAAGATGCTCCACAGGTATCCCCGACGGTGTTTGTTGAGTTGGCATAGATCGAGATTAGGATTTGTCACTCCGAGTATCGGAGAGCTATCTCTGGACCCTCTCGGTAATACACATCATAAGAAGCCTTGCAAGCGAAGTAACTAATGAGTTAGTTGCAAGATGACATATTACGAACGAGTAAAGAGACTTGCTAGTAACGAGATTGAACTAGGTATGAAGATACCGATGATCGAATCTCGGGCAAGTAACATACTGATAGACAAAGGGAATTACGTATGTTGTCATAAGGTTCGACCGATAAAGATATTCGTAGAATATGTAGGAGCCAATATTGGCATCCAGGTTCCGCTATTGGTTATTGACCGGAGAGGTGTCTCTGTCATGTCTATGATGTCTACTACACAACCTTCTACTTGTAGACTCGTGTTGGGCCTCCAAGCGCAGAGTTTTGTAGGACAGTAGCAATTTCCCCTCAAGTGGATGACCTAAGGTTTATCAATCCGTGGGCGGTGTAGGATGAAGATGGTCTCTCTCAAACAACCCTACAACCAAATAACAAAGAGTCTCTTGTGTCCCCAACACATCCAATACAATGGTAAATTGTATAGGTGCACTAGTTCGGCGAAGAGATGGTGATACAAGTGTAATATGGATAGTACATATAGGTTTTTGTAATCTGGAAATGTAAAAACAGCAAGGTAGCAACTAACAAAAGTGAGCAAAAACAGTATTACAATGCTTGGAAACAAGGCCTAGGGTTCATACTTTCATTAGTGCAAGTTCTCTCAACAATGGTAACATAATTAGATCATATGGCAATCCCTCAACGTGCGACAAAAGTCACTCCAAAGTTCCTATCACGGAGAACATAAGATGAAATTTCTTGTAGGGTACGAAACCACCTCAAAGTTATTCTTTCCAGTCAATCCATTGAGCTATTCCTATAGGTGTCACAAATAGCCCTAGAGTTCATAGTAAAATAACACCATATGATACACATCAATCGGCCCTAATGTCACCTAGATACTGCAATGTCACCACAAGTATCCGTGGGTCAATTATATGATATGCATCAAAAAACTTCAGATTCATAATATTCAATCCAACACAAAGAACCTCAAAGAGTGCCCCAAGATTTCTACCGGAGAAACAAGGATGAGAACGTGCATCAACCCATATGCATAGATTACCCCAATGTCACCTCAGGAGTCTGTGAGTTGAGTGCCAAAATATACATCAAGTGAATCAACAGAACACCCCATTGTCATCACGGGTATCCCACGCAAGACATACATCAAGTGTCTCAAATCCATAGAAGTATTCAATTCGATAATAGTGAAACCTCAAAGGTAAAACTCAATTCATCACAAAAAGGTAGAGGGGGAGAAACACCATATGATCCAACTATAGTAACAAAGCATCATGATCATGCCATATCAAGAACACGAGAGAGAGAGGGAGAGAGAGAGAGATCAAACACATAACTACTGGTACATGCCCTCAGCCCCGAGGGTGAACTACTCCCTCCTCGTCATGGAGACTGCTGGGATGATGAAGATGGCCTCCGGTGATGGTTTCCCCCTCCGACAGGGTGCCAGACCGGGCTCCCGATTGGTTTTTCGTAGCTTAAGGGGCTTGCGATGGCGGAACTCCTGATCTAGGTTTCTTTCTAGGGGTTACATGATTTATAGGATTTTTTAGCATCGGTTTCACGTCAGGGGGGTCCACGAGGCAGTGGCAAGACAGGGGCGCGCCCTAGGGGGTGCCCTCCACCCCTGTCGTTGCCTCGGGACTCTTCTGGCCCAACTCTTATGCTTCGTGGGCTTCTTCTAGTCCAAAAAAACACTGTAAATTTTCAGCTCGTTTGGACTCCCTTTGATATTCCTTTTCCGTAAAACTCAAAAACAAGGAAAAAATAGAAACTGGCACTGGGCTCTAGGTTAATAAGTTAGTCCCAAAAATAATATAAAATAGCATATTAATGCATATAAAACATCCAAAACAGATAATGTAATTGCATAGAACAATAAAAAATTATAGATACGTTGGAGACGTATCAAGCATTCCCAAGTTAAATTTCTGCTCGTCCTCGAGTAGGTAAATGAGAAAAACAGAATTTTTGATGTGGAATGCTACCTAACATATTTATCCAAGTAATCTTCTTTATTGTGGCAAGAATATTCAGATCCATAAGATTCAAAACAAAAGTTTAATATTGACATAAAAACAATAATGCTTCAAGCATACTAACAAAGCAATCATGTCTTCTCAAAATAACATGTCTAAAGAAAGTTATCCCTACAAAATCATATAGTCTGGCTATGCTCCATCTTCATCACAGAAAGTATTAAATCATGCACAACCCCGATATTAGTCGAGCAACTATTTCATACTTAAGTATTCTCAAACCTTTTCAACTTTCATGCAATACATGAGCGTGAGCCATGGATATAGCACTGTAGGTGGAATATAATATGGTGGTTGTGGACAAGACAAAAATAAGGAGATTGTCTCACATCAATTAGGCATATCAACGGGCTATGGAGATGCCCATCATAGATATCAATGTGAGTGAGTATGGATTGCCATGCAACGGATGCACTAGAGCTATAAGTGTTTGAAAGCTTAAAAAGAAACTAAGTGGGTGTGCATTCAACTCGCTTGCTCATGAAGACTTAGGGCAATTTGAGGAATCCCATCATTGGAATATACAAGCCAAGTTCAATAATGAAAAATTCCCACTAGTATATGAAAGTGACAACATAGGGGACTCTCTATCATGAAGATCATGGTGCTACTTTGAAGCATAAGTGTGGTAAAAGGATAGTAACATTGTACCTTCTCTCTTTTTCTCTCATTTTTTATTTAGGCTCTTTGGCCTCTTTTTTTCCTTTTTTATTTATCGTCTGGAGTCTCATCCCGACTTGTGGGGGAATCATAGTCTCCATCATCCTTTCCTTACATGGGACAATGCTCTAATAATGATGATCATCACACTTTTATTTTCTTTACAACTCAAGAATTACAACTCGATACTAGAACAAGATATAACTCTATATGAATGCCTCCAGCAGTGTACCGAGATGTGCAATGATTAATAGTGACATGTAAAAATATGAACGGTGGCCTTGCCACAAATACAATGCCAACTACATGATCATGCAAAGCAATATGACAATGATGGTGCGTGTCATAATAAAGGGAACGGTGGAAGTTACATGGTAATATATCTTGGAATGGCTGTGGAAATACCATAATAGGTAGGTATGGTGGCTGTTTTGAGGAAGGTATATGGTGGGTTTAATGCACCGGCAAAAGTTGCATGGTACTAGAGAGACTAGCAATGGTGGAAGGGTGAGAGTGCGTATAATCCATGGACTCAACATTAGTCATAAAGAACTCACATACTTATTGCAAAAATTGATTAGCTATCGAAACAAAGTACTTAACGCATGCTCCTAGGGGAGAGGTTGGTAGGAGTTAGACATCACGCACTCCCAACCTCCACACAAAGGATGACAATCAATAAATAAATCATGCTTCGACTTCATCACATAACAGTTCACCATACGTGCATGCTACGGGAATCACAAACTTTAACACAAGTATTTCTACCAATCCACAATTACTCACTAGCATGACTCTAATATCACCATCTTTATATTTCTACGGGAATCAAGCTTCTCATAGTATTCAATGCACTTTATATGAAAGTTTTTATTATATCCTTCTTGAAACTGACAAACTACTCCAAAAAGATATAAGCGAAGATCAATGAGTAGTTGAATAGTTATGTAGTTGTGTGAAGACTCTCTCTCATAAATAAAACTTCAGATCTTAAGTACTTTATTCAAACAGCAAGCAAAAGAAAATAAAATTACATTCCAAGGATATCACATATCATGTGAAGAAGCAAAAACTTAGGTCCAACCAAAACTGACTGATCATTGTTGAAGAAGAAAGGTGAGATGACAACCGGGGCATCCCCAAGCTTAGCTGCTTGAGACCTTTTGTTTCTCCTTAATTCCTTTTATATCATGGTTTCCCTAAATCTTAAAAACTTCGTCCACACATAACTCAACAAGAACTCATGAGATAAGTTAGTATAAATTAATGCAATGCCCTTATCATTATCTACTGCAGAAAATCACTAAAATTATTATTTAACATTGCATACTAAATTCCTCTGCATATTTAATACTCCTATCCTCAAATAGAATCATTAAACAAGCAAACATATGCAAATAATGCAAACATAACAGAAATCTGTCTAAACAGAACAGTCTGTAAAGAATGCAACAACAATCATACTTATCTAACACCAAAAATTCTGAATAATTACCACACTGTAGAGAATTTTTTGGTACTCGTTATGTAAAAACTTCATGATTTTATCATGTCCTGACTATTCACAAATATTCAGACAATGATAGAAAACTTTCTGTTTTCAAAACAGCAACATATAGACTTGCAAATAAGCATGGTAAAGGTTATACTTGACCTTTTTATTGAACTAAAAGATGCAAAACATTATTATAAATATCATAAAGCAAATAATATTAAAATAAAATGATGCTCCAAGAAAAACTCATATCATGTGGTGAATAAAAATATAGCCTCAAGTAAATTTACCGATGGATTGAGTTCGAAAGACGGGATGCCTTCCGGGGCATCCCCAAGCTTAGTTGCTTGGGTATTACTTGAATATTACCTTGGGAATCCCCAAGTTTGGTCTCTTGCCACTCCTTATTCCGTAGTCCATCGAAACTTCATCCAAAACTTGAAAACTTCACAACACAAAACTGAATAGAAAACTCGTAAGCTCCATTAGTATAATAAAGCAAATCACCACTTAGGTACTATTGTGAACTCATTCTAAATTTATACTGGTTTTATATGTACTATATTCCAACTTCTCCATGGTTCATACCCTTCGATACTACCCGTAGATTCATCAAAATAAGCAAACAACACAATGAAAACAGAATCTGTCGAAAACAGAACAGTCTGTAGTAATCTGGAAACTTCGTATACTTATGTAACTCCAAAATTTCTTATAAATTAGGACAGCCTGGGAAATTTGTATATAAATCTGGTGCAAAAATAATTAGTATTTTATCATGCTTCTTTAAAAAATTAAAATTATTTTACTGGGCGCAAAAGTTTCTATTTTTCAGCAAGATCAAATCAACTATCACCATATACCATCCCAAAGGTCTTACTTGGCACTTTATTGAAACAAAAGCTATAAAAATGATTAATACAATAGCATAATCATGAGAACACACAAAAATAGTAGGGGTAAATATTGGGTTGTCTCCCAACAAGCGCTTTTCTTTAATGCCTTTCTAGCTGGGCATGATGATTTCAATGATGCTCACGTAAAAGATAAGAATTGAAACATAATAGGAGCATCATGAAGCATATGACTAGAAAATTTAAGTCTAACCCACTTCCTACGCATAGGGATTTTGTGAGCAAACAGTTTATGGGAGCAAGAATCAACTAGTATAGGAAGGCAAAACAAGCATAACTTCAAGATTTTCAACAGATCGAGAGGAAACTTGATATTATTGCAATATGTAAAAGCATATGTTCCTCTATCATAATAATTTTCAGTAGCATCATGAATGAATTAAACAATATAACTATCACATAAAGCATTATTTTCATGATCCACAACCATAGAAATTTTATTACTCTCCACATAAGAAAGATTCTTCTCATTCATAGTAGTGGGAGCAAACTCAACAAAATAACTATCATGTGAGGCATAATCCAATTGAAAATTGAAATCATGATGAAAAGTTTCACGGTTATCATTATTATTTATAGCATACATATTATCACAATAATCATCATAGATAGCAACTTTGTTCTCATAATCAATTGAAACCTCTTCTGAAATAGTGGATTCATCACTAAATAAAGTCATGACCTCTCCGAATCCACTTCCATAAATATTATAAGATTCAACACTCTCCAAAATAGTGGGATCAGTACCTAGAGTTAACACTCTTCCAAACCCACTTCCATCAATATAATCATCATAAATATGGGGCATGCTATCATCATTATCAATTTGCTCATCAAAACTTAGGGGACAAAAAAATATCATCTTCATCAAACATAGCATCCCCAAGCTTATGGCTTTGCATATCATAAGAATAATCACTCTCATCATTAATAGTATGAATAGCACCAATAGTATAGCAATTATTATCATCACAACTCTCTAGGTTGGTGCCAAAAAAGATTTTCAAGATTATAAGGAGTATCATTATTTTCCCAATCATAATCATCACAATGAGTAATAGGCATAACAAAATCAGCCTCAATAGTTTCTTTGGACATTTTACCATAAGACAAAGAAACAATATCATCATCAAGTATATCATCCTCCACATTTATTTTTGATACACTCTCATGAGGCATAACAAAAATAGGAGCAACAAAATTCGGGAGGGATACCCTTTTACCTTTGCTTTTCCGTATTTTATTTTTTTTATCCACATCATATGTGGGTTTAATCAACCTTTTGGAGCTCCTTATTGATGAGATTGCTTGCATAGGAAGCTCATTCTCATAACCTGTTTCATCACGAGAGACAATATGAGGGAAAGTGGAGAGCTTTACCATTTCATTAGTATTTCTTTTATATTCTAATGGTTTTCCCATATTTTTATAGTTGGCAATATAAGCATTCTCATTGCAATTTACCACACAAAACATGTAGATTTCTTTAAGAGTAGTTTTAGCATGGTCGGTAAATATGAATGCTTCAAACCAACTATTTTTATGTGACAATTCTTTGCACCCAAAAAATAAACAAAGTTCATTATAAAGTTCAAGGGTGATCAAGTTATTGCTATATTTTGCCACGATTCGGTCATGAAAAAATGTGCATTGGAAATTAAGATGGCCAACTCTATTGCAAAGTTCACAAGTAATGGGATGAAGAGAGCATAATTTTGTAGCAAATTTATCTATCACCTTAAGCCAATGATTGGTTTCATCGTGTTTATGCTTCTTAGAATATCTATCATCCCTATAAGGCATGTATTCACAAACTCTATTCAGTCCACAAAAATTGACATGCTTATAAGAAACTTCTTTATCATCACTAGTGCAATCATCATTAGTATCATGAATATTCTATCGGATCTGGGGCTCCATGGACCCTTGAGAAGTTCGAACACTGGGATGCGTACAGAAAAATCCCTCTCCCCGACTTGCCATCCCAACGATTCCACATCCTAGCTTGACGAACCCAAGGGACACACCAGTTTATCCTGGTTCAGGCCACCTTGTGGTGTAATACCCTACTCCAGCTCTGTGGTGGATTGCCTCGAGGGGCTGAGGATGAAATAGTACAATGGTTGAACAACCTCAGGAGGTGACGTGTTCTTGACCTCGATGAGCTGGTGGGTGAGAGGATGGTCTGGATTCAACCCCCCCTCCTATGGTGGTGGCTAAGTCCTATTTATAGTGGCCTTGGTCCTCTTCCCAAATGTAGGCGGGAAGGGATCTCACAATGGCCAAATTCGAAGGGAGACAACTAGTACAAGTTATCCTGACAAAAGTAGTCTTCGCAAGCAAAGGCTCTGGTGGTGACACTATAGTGGGCTTTGCGATGACCTCCGTCCTGCCGTCCTGGAGGTCTTGGTCTCATTGCACCAATATGGAAACCTTTACTTGACTCCTCAGAACTCTGCGCCTGCGCTTGCCTCCTTGGCACCAAAGGGAAAACTAGTACACTGCGCCCGCTGGCACCTGCCTGGCCTTGGTCGTCATGGCTCACGTCATGTGAACCTCGTGAGGTGCGCCTTGCCTTGATATCTCCGCTCCTCGAGAGCCAGCCTGGTGAGGCCGCCCCCCAGGGAGGTCTTGCTGTCGCCCGCCTCGTGAGGCTTGGCCCCTCGCGAGGGTCTTGAGTCATTGTTGCTGAAACTGGGCCGTACTGGGCCGCCAAGGGAGCCATGCCATGGGCCATAGGCAGGCAAGTCTGGGTACCCCCATTCCCAAGACGCTGACAGTAGCCCCCGGGCCCAAGGTGCGCTCAAACTTGGTTTGAGGTGAAGCCAAAGGGCAAGTGCGGAGTGCCGCGGGTCCCAACCTCATGCGGTCCTTGTCGACGTGTGGCGATCGATGGGACGTGGGCTACCCCACTTCCCCACACATCCTTGATATTCACCGGGCTTGTGGCCGCCGCCACCGACACAGCTCCATCTTCATTGCTTGCTGCGCGCTTCCTTGGCCCCTCCACCTCCTCAGCTCTCCCTTGTCGACATGGCGCCAAAGTTGGCGAAGAAGAAGAAAGTGACCGCGCTCCGACCGAATCTCTACTAGCCTTCGAGCCCGCCCTTGAGTGGTCGACGATGGTTAACTGGGAGATGCTGGACAAGGTCCGTCTGACGCTCACAGCCGATTCCAATGAGTGGAACGTGGCGGTGGCTTGGCCTGCTTCCGCGCCATGGTCGACATGGCGGCCACTGAGATCCTGATTCATCTCCACGCCCTCTTGGCAGGCTTGATTCCTCCCTTTTCCGATTTCTTCAACGCCATAATCTCGCATTACCAAGTCCACGCGTTGCACCTGGATCCCCAATCCATCCTTCTCCCCGCCGTCTTCTCCTTCGTCTGCAAGGCCATGGTGGGCATTGTTCCCTTCGTGGCCTTGTTCCGCCACTTCTTCTTGCTCCATCTGACCGACGCCCGCTAGTGCTCGGGGTGCGTGACCTTCCAGGCTGTGGTGGCGACGGCGGGCTCAGGGATTGACTTCGAACTCTCGCCGGTCGTACATGGATTTCGAAAGTGGTGGGTGTTCATGGATGTCGGCGTGCTCAACTCCCTGCTCTTGCTCCCCCAGGCGCTGGCTGAACCAGCTCCGGATGGGTGCATGTGAGGCTCGTCGACCGTCGGCTCGCCCACGTTTGGCGCTGGCTGGCCAGGTTGAAGGAGCTTGGGGTGACGGTGCCCCTGGTGGTGCAGGAGTTCGCCCAGCGTCGCATTGCTCCCCTTCAACGCCATTCTCGACGAATATGGTCCTTCGCCGGCAACAGGGACCCCATGAGGCTCCAGGTGTCTGCGCTTCCTCCTGAGACTCTGCGCACGGTGCTTGAGCTCCTGACTAGCGACCATGCGCCTACCATGGTTCCGAAGGAGGGCTGCCTTTTGTACTGCTACTCAAACATGGAGTTCATGAGGCAGATGCCCCTGTTCAATGAGTGGGGGCTGCGCCCGGCGGAGCTTGAGGGGCCCTGCGAGAACCCCGTTCTTGTGGTCCCCCTGCCTGTTGTCCCTGCGGCGCACGCCTCAGTGGTGGATGCTGGGGGACGGGCACAGCCCGGTGCTGTCGGGGTGGCTGCTGATGGTGCGCCTCGGCCAAGCGCTCCTGAGATGGCAGCCCCCGAGGCGCGGGTGAGCCATCCTGAGGGGTGATCGATGACTTGGCGCGATCCGAGGCTCCCGAGGTCGCCGCCCCTGAAGCTCGGTTAAGCAGTCTTGATATGGAGGCCGAAGAGCTGTCGCAGACCGAGAATCCCGAGGTCACCGCCTCAGGAGTCCTACCGAATCCCCTAGACACTGATGGTCTCACCTGGGGCTTCGGCCTGCTCCACCTGAACTTCGAAGCACTCCGCAAGAGGAAGGGGAGTCCAAGCTGTCGTGGCGACGCCTACCGGCCACTGAAGCAAACAAAGTACATAGCTATGGATGAGTAAGTACCTTATTCTCGTGATTTTTGGTGTGCTGCGTCCTTTCCTAATAATGGATTTTCAGGGTCCCTACAGCTGCAGCGGCGGGGCCTCCCGAGGTGCCGCCGTCACCAGCCCTTTGCTCGCTCATGGTCCCGAGCCCACACATCCGACCATCGCGCGAGGCACGATGCCTGCCCAAGAGGTGGACGTGCCGATGGGGAGTCTCGACTTTGCTTTCTTGGCATCCCTCCTTCGCGCCCGGCCTGGGGTGCAGAAAGCGTGCTAAGGGATCCTCCATTGGTCATCGCTGGTGGCTGGGCGACCCCAGCACGGGTTTCGTCTTCAGGTGGCGAGGCCGCGCCACCCAGCACCTCTACTGAGGCCCGTAAGGCGGCAGGGAAGGCACCGGCCTTGAGCCCTCTGCCTGGGGCAGGTGGGCCACCTCAAGCTTCCCCAACAGCCCTTGGCGCGGATGATGAGCTTGGCCGTGCACTAGAGTTTGCGCGCGGGCGTGGCACTGTATGCCACGAGCTCTTCCGGGAGGTGATGGGTGCGCTGAGCCGCCTCGGAGAAGAGCTTGTCGAAGTCAACGCTCACCTTGAAACAGAGGACCTTCGCCTGGCCCAGGAGTGGCATCAATTGAAGGTCGCCATCAACCTTGGGCACCTTCAGCATGAGCATGACAAGGCCAAGGCCACGGTGTCCCTTGCGACCTCACACGAGGCCAGCGCCCGGGCCTTGGAGGAGGCCAGGGAGGCCGACCACCGTCGCGAGGCCGCTGAGGAGCGCGAGCGGGAGCTCCAGGCGTTGAATGCTACCCTTGAGCAGCAGATCGAGGCGCACAGGGCCGTCTTGGCGTCGATGAGGGGAGCACCTTCCGAAGAGCAGAAGATCCTGAAGCGCGAGGAGGCACTGGCGATGGAGGCCTTGGAGCGCAGCCTGGAGCTTGAGCACCTGGAGGTGAGGGAACACCAAGTGGCCGTGGCTGAGGACGCTGTTACCATGCAGTAAGCCAAGGTTCAGGCGAAGGTTCGCGCGGATCTTGCCGATGAGTACCGCCTAAAGCTGGAGTTCCTGGAGGCCGAAGCTGAGTGTAGGACCGCTGCCCTCAAGGCAAAGCTAAACGAGACGGAGCAGCATGAGGAGGCCACCAAAGTGGCTGAGGCTTCGGCCCTGGCTTACTTGGCCTCATCACGAGCCGATTTGCTCTCGCCCAGTGGCAGATTGACGGTGCCGCGTCCCTCGCGAAGCAGAATAGGGATGAGGCGTATCATTTGTTGGGGAATGCAGTATTTCAAAAAAAAATCCTACGATCACGCAAGATCTATCTAGGAGATGCATAGCACCGAGAGGGGAGAGTGTGTCTACGTACCCTCGTAGACCGAAAGTGGAAGCGTTGAGTAACGCAGTTGATGTAGTCGAATGTCTTCGCGATCCAACCGATCAAGTACCGAGCGCACGACACCTCCGCGATCTGCACATGTTCAGCTCGGTGACGTCCCTCGAACTCTAGATCCAGTTGAGGCCGAGGGAGAGTTTCATCGGCACGACGACATGTTGACGGTGATGATGAAGTTACCGACGCAGGGCTTCGCCTAAGCACTACGACAATATAACCGAGGTGGAAATCTGTGGAGGGGGGCACCGCACACAGATAAGAAGTCAACTTGTGTGTCTATGGGGTGCCCCTCCCCTGTATATAAAGGAGTGGAGCAGGGGGCCGGCCGGCCTCAGAGGACGCGCCCCAAGGGGGAATCCTACTCCTACTAGGAGTAGGTTCCCCCCTTTCCTAGTCCAACTAGGAAGGGGAAGGAAAGGGAAGAGGGGAAGAAGGAAAAGGGGGGCTGGCCCCCCCCTCCCCAATTCGGATTGGGGTTGGGGGCACGCCCCTCCTCTTGGCCACCTCCTCTCTCTTCCACTAAAGCCCATGAAGGCCCATGAACCCCCCCCCCCCCCAGGGGGGGGTCCGGTAACCCCTGGTACTTCGGAAAATGCTCGAACCTATTCGAAACCTATCTGGTGTCCAAACATAACCTTCCAATATATCAATCTTCATGTATCGACCATTTCGAGACTTCTCGTCATGTCCATGATCACATCTGGGAATCCGAACAATCTTCCGTACATCAAATCACATAACTCACAATACATATCGTCATCGAACGTTAAGCGTGCGGGCCCTATGGGTTCAAGAACTATGTAGACATGACCGAGACTCATCTCCGGTCAATAACCAATAGAGGAACCTGGATTCTCATATTGGTTCCTACATATTCTACGAAGATCTTTATCGGTCAAACCGCATAACAACATACGTTGTTCCTTTTGTCATCGGTATGTTACTTGCCTGAGATTCGATCGTCGGTATCATCATACCTAGTTCAATCTCATTACCGACAAGTCTATTTACTCATTCCGTAATACATCATCCCGCAACTAACTCATTAGTTACATTGCTTGCAAGGCTTATAGTGATGTGCATTACCAAGAGGGCCCAGAGATACCTCTCTGACAATCGGAGTGATAAATCCTAATCTCGATCTATGCCAACTCAACAAACACCATCGGCGTCACCTGTAGAGCATCTTTATAATCATCCAGTTACGTTGCGACGTTTGATAGCACACTAAGTGTTCCTCCGGTATCCGGGAGTTGCATAATCACATAGTCATAGGAACATGTATAAGTTATGGAGAAAGCAATAGCAATAAACTAAACGATCATAGTGCTAAGCTAACGGATGGGTCGTGTCAATCACATCATTCTCTAATGATGTGATCCTGTTTATCAAATGACAACTCATGTCTATGGTTAGGAAACTTAACCATCTTTGATTAACGAGCTAGTCAAGTAGAGGCTTACTAGTGACACTCTGTTTGTCTATGTATTCACACATGTACTAAGTTTCCGGTTAATACAATTCTAGCATGAATAATAAACATTTATCATGATATAAGGAAATATAAATAACAACTTTATTATTGCCTCTAGGTCATATTTCCTTCATCATCGGCAAATGCTATCGGCGTTCTGGGAATGGGGGTCCCCAGACTTGCCTGCCTGTGACCCGCTGCGTGGCTAAGCCAGCAGGCCGTATGACCCATCTTCATCAACAAGGCATCCAAGACCCTCGCGAGGGGCCAAGCCTCGTGAGGTGGACGACGCAAGACCTCCTCTAGAGTGGCCTAGTCAGGCAGGTTCACGAGGAGCAGAGATATCAAAGCGAGGTGAATCTCATGAGGCTCTCGTGATGTGAGCCATGAAGATCTACACCAGGCGGGTGCCAGGCGGGCGCCAGCATGCGCAGCGTCCTTGTTTCCTCTTTGGTGCTAAGGAGGCCAGCGCAGGCGAGGAGTACAGAGGCATCAGGCAAAGGTTTGCATATCGGTGCAACAAGACTAGGACCAGAAGGACGGCAGGACGGAGGTCATCATGGAGCCCAAGACGGCGTCACCACCAGAGCTTTTCGCAGGCGAAGACCACTTTTGTCAGGATGGCTTGTACTAGCTGCCCCCCTTCAAATTAGCCCGCCATTGTTGGCTCCCTTCCCACTCAAGATTTGGGAAGAGGACCAGGGCATATATAAGTAGAGCTAGCCACCACCGAGGAGGGAGAGGATAGAGATCACTCTCACCCACACAAGTTAGCCAAGCACAAGAACACCTCAACCTCAGGAGGCTGTTTTTCCCCTTGTATTGTTCATCATTAGCCCAAGAGGCAATCCACCACCACCACACTGGAGTAGGGTATTACACCACAACGGTGGCCCAAACCAGTATAAATCTTGTGTCTTTCTGTGTTGCGAGTTCGTCAAGTTCGTCTGCGAGATCTTAGTGAGCTAGGGCATAGATCGGTAGGAGGGATAGACTTCGCGCGCACCCCAGTGTTCGAAACTTAAGGGTTTGCCGGAAGCCCACATCCGACATTTGGCGCGCCAGGTAGGGGTGCGCCATAGCTTCCCTTCCATCAGTTCATCGCTCCGTCGCTCCATCGTCTCCATGGCGGACGCTCGCCGTGCTCGAGCTGAGCGTTGGGCTGCCCTCACCGCTCGCGTTGCTTAGACGGCTCCCATCGGCGGGCCACCACATCGTTCTCCGTCTCCCGATGCCAACGCTGCCACCGGCCCGGTGGGGAACGAGAAGCAAGCATCTTCGCTGCATCCTTCGGTACGGCAGGACGGCCGCACCGCCTCTCCATCGCTGACCCCGACTAGTTCTTCGTCCCATGCGCGCCACGCTCCCATGGAGGCACGGGCTACACTCCTCGCCGCAAATGAACTCCTGCGCTACCGCCCAGTCGACGACCTCTACGAGGATTCGCTCGACTACATCGCCGAGCTCGTCCGCGCCGCAGGGGGCTCCCCGGTGCTATCCGTCTCTCTGCCTCACCCTCAGCCGGCCACGGGCGACAAGGCCCAAGGCGCGCCTCCACCACCCCAGCCCAAAGACGGCGCCTTGGCACCAAGGCGCGCGGCCCCGCGGTGTGATCCGCCACGTCCGGTGCCCTCGCGTGAAGAGAGAAGCTGCCAAGAAATCCCTCGGCCGCGAGGAGCTGCACCCACGCTCCCTGCGCTGCCTCGTCAAGACCGCACGCCGCTCGCGGTGGCGCCGCGCAGACCTCATCAAGACCAAGCTCCACCTCCGAAGCGGGCCCCAATAACTACGGCCGGCTGCAGCGCCTTCACCCCCGAGCTGCGCAGCGTCGCCTAGCCAGGCAAGTTCAAGCCGGATCCGCCTCCTCTCTACGACGGCACCGCTAGCCCTGCGGAGTTCCTGCAGCTCTACGAGTTGAGCATCGAAGCAGCCAACAGCAACGAGAAAGTCATGGCAAACTGGTTTCCCATGGCTCTCAAGGATGGGGCCTTCTCCTGGCTCCTGAACCTGCAGCATGGCTCGATCTTCTCCTGGGACGAGATGCGCGACCGCTTCGTCACCAACTTCCAGGGCACTCACGACCGCCCCTGCCGTGGGCGACCGACACCGCATCAAGAAACAACCATGGGAGACCCTCCAGAAGTACATCCAACGCTTCAGCAACACCCGCCTCAAGATCCCCAAGGTCACGGACGAGGCCATCATCTCCGCGTTTTCCGACGGTGTCCGTGACGTCAAGATGAAGGAAGAGCTCGCTATCCACGAGGAGCTCTTCACGTCTCAGGAGCTGTTCAACCTGGTGACCAAGTGCACAAGAGCTGAGGAGGGGCGCCTTTCCGTCCTTGATCTGCCAGTCGCAGGCGCAGAGGAGAAGAAAGCCAAGGCTAAGGACGTGAAGCGCAAGGAAGCGGCAGTGCTAGCTGCGGAGCCCGACACCAAACGGGGTAGAGATCAGCCCGAGTCATCCAAGAATAGCCGACCGTTCTGCGCCTTCCACAACCTAAACACCCACAACACCAGCGACTGCCAAGAGCTCCGAGCCCTACACGAGGGACGCTACAGTCGATGCCCCGAGCGCAGTGACCGGGGCTACGGCCGCGGAGGAGGACGAGGAGGCGGACGCTGGGATGACCATGGCCCGCGTCAGGAATGGCACTACAGGCCACGTGAGGACTACTGGCAGGACCATCCTTGCGAGGGGCCCTAGAGGGACCAACCTCGTGAGGATCGGCCCCAAGGCAACGCTGGTCTTCCTCCACTGCCGCCACCAAGAAGGAACGAGGACCATCATCAGGACTAGGGGGCTGGGGGCTTCCAGGAGCCGCGTGCAATCGCCTACATCTTGGGCAGCGCCCAGGCCCCAGCCTCTCAGCGCATCTTCAAACGGTTCGCTTGCGAGGTGAACGCGGTGCTCCCCAAGCTTGAGGCCGCGTGCCCGCTCAAGTGGTCCCAGTACGCCATCACTTTCAACTCGGCAGATTAGCTCAAGTGCACGGCCACCGCCGGCGTCCTCCCGATGTTGTGTTTCCCAGTCATCAGCAATGTGCAGGTTACCAAGACCCTCATCGACGGTGGTACAGGGCTCAACATCCTGTCTGTCGACACTTTCGACAACCTCCAAGTGCCATATGAGCAGCTCTAGCCTACCAAACCTTTCTCAGGAGTGACCGACGGCTCCACCACACCGATAGGGCAGGTCCGCCTGCCTGTCACCTTCGGCACACGCGACAACAACCGCATCGAGCTCATCGATTTCGACATCGCCCACATCCGCCTGTCGTACAACGCCATCCTCAGGTATCCGGCCCTGGCCAAGTTTATGGAGGTCACCCACCACAGCTATAACATCCTCAAGATGCCTGGAAGTGACGGGGTCATCACGGTCCCATGTGAGGAAAGGGATGCGGTGTGCTCCCTCGAGCGTGCCTTCCAAGCTGCAGCAATCGATGACCTCGACAGCAGAAGTGAGGGCCCCCCGGAGGCCATCCCCAAGAAGAAGCAGTTGCGCCGCGCAGGTCCTCGGGAGGATGGCGTCGCGGCAGGAGCCTCGTCAAGACCAGCGTCCGTCCCAGGGGCGCCTCCCTCCATCGCATAGGAAGGCGCGCCCGGCACCCTCCTCGGGAAGGGCTCGGGTGCTCTCTTCTGGAGGGCCTCAGGCCTTGCCAACCTCATGAGGGAGGCACTTGGGCACCACTTGGAGGCGTGCTACGCGACACGTTTTTCTCAGGAGAACGCAGGGCAAGGGGTGCCCACCGCTTAGGAGTTCATCGCCAAGACCACACAGGAACTACAAGACGCAAGAGCCATGCGCGGCGACAGCCGCTCACAGGGCGCGGCTCACCACCCAGGCGAGGGTGCTGAGTTGCGCATCTGCATCGACATCCCAGGGCTCAACAATGGCCTTCGCGTGTGGGCTGTTGCGAGGGCCCGCCACATAGCTACGTTCGCATGTCGTTCGGCTTGCCGAGCGTGGCGTCGGCCTATCAGCACGCCATGTGGCGTGACCTGGCGGATCAAGAGGCCAGGTACTATGTCATCCTGGAGGGAATGGAGATGGTCTTCAGGGAGCCTCCTGAGCCCCCAGAGCCTCCCGAGGCTCAGGGCTCCAGTGGCTCATGAGGAGTCATTTCTTCGACGCGCGCCTTCAGCTGCACCAACTCTGCTTCGTCTACAGAACCAGGTGACATCTTCCAAGCTCGTTAAGCTGAGAGCGCCCCTTGGGCTGCATTATTTCCAGGCCGTGTGGGTCCGTCCCTACGGCATGTATCCCATTTGCTTATGTCTTTAGCTTACCTTGCTGGGGGCTCCCCTCGGGCTGCATCATCCCCAAGCCACTCGGGCCGGACCCAGTGGCATGTATCTTCCTGCATTTATCCAAGCTGATTTACCTTCCTTGCTTAACCTGCCTACGATTATCACCTGCTCGATCATCGCCTCCCACGGGGCCTCCTCACAGGCACGGCGCTGGTGCATGGGTCCGTCCCTGCCACGTCGACAAATCTGAGCGGTCGAGCTCTGGCTCGCGGCACGCCCCGCGCAAGTCACCTCACCAGGCCCTCAGTGCCTTCACTTCATCCAGACCAACCAGCGGCAGGCTGATGGCTGTAACAGCAAACCATGTTCTTCTTGTGCCTGTTCACAAGGACCCCGCGGGAGGATAGCAGGCGGCACCGCGAGTCTCCTTTTCTCTCGTGCACTTCGCTTGCGCGTTAAAAGAGGGGCTCCTGAGCATCGCGACTCAGGAGCTCTTACTGGCTCTCCAGCCCTTACCCCCTGGCCTTGACCACGGCATCGTGACCTGGCATACCAGCGGCGGCTGAGCTCACTCGAGGGCCGGGACCTGAGGACGCAGAGCACTAAGGAGAGCATGGGAGGAGGGAAACTTGTATGGGCTAGACTGGCTATGACGCACAAGTTGGCGCGCAGCCCCAGCGCAGCGCCAGGAATCGCCACGAAGTTCACAAGATAAGTCTCGCCCTCGGATCGGCTAAATGTCTGGGCCTTATGGACACTCACGCCTTGCCGCAATCCCGTTGCGGCCGCGTCAACTCCCTTTCTTCCCTTACCATGGCCGCTTGAGCGCTAAGGGGGACCTCCTGAGCATCACGCCTCAGGGGCTCTTATTGGACCTCGGGCCGCACACCTCCTGGCCTTGACCATGGCACGCGACCTGGCATACCAGCGACGGATGTAGCCTGCCTGGGGACCAGGACCTGTCGGCGTAGAGCAACAAGCCATCGTGAGGAAAGAAAGGGGGACCGAGCCTCAACGGGATGCGTGTTCATCAAATCTTCATAACAGGGAAAATAGGCACAAAAGACATTACAGACCCTTACATGCCCCCATGGGGCGCTTCATGATTCTTCGCAGGAAACAAAAGCTAAAACTAAGGAGGATCCTATCTACACCCCCCGTGGCAGACACCATCATCAAGGGTGGGCCACGGGAGGCCGGTGCCGACCCCATCTAGATCAGCGGCAGCGACGGCCGGATGCGGCAGCACCGCTCCGAGCGCGGCGAGAGCTCGGGGGCATGTAGCTGTCGTCACTCGTCTCCGGAGTCTCGTAGAGCTCAGGAGAGCTGCTGGACTCCCAAGGGCTGCTGCTGCTGGAGTGGTCGTGAGCAGAGCGGGCGTCAGCCTCGCGCTCCTCTCCGGAGCAGCACTCCAGGTGGCGGCCCTCGGCATCGAAGACCTTGAAGAAGAGCGTGGAGACGCTATCGTACTCAAGGTGGATCGCGAGGGCGCCCCGCGTGCGGCAGACCTACGCAATCTCGCCCCAGCCACGAGTCATGAAGATCTTGCCGGTGTGGACCGCTTCGATCTCCGCTCCAGTCACAGGAGCACCGCAGTCGGCGTGCTGCAACCAGAGCTCGAGAGGCCCCCTCGGTGGCATCACGTCGGAGAATAACCGCGGGAAGCGGATCCAAGAGCTTGGGGGCATCGGCGCCCACAGCACCAGCTCATGCGAGAAGTCCGCGGCGTGGATTCCTGGGGTGACAGCGCGCGTCGCCGCGGTGCAGCGACCCCGGGCGCGGCGCCGACGGCGCTGCTCGTCGCTCCGCCTTCCTGAGTCCTCGGCTTGGGCATACAGGGGTAGCGGATACCCTGGGGGAGGCCGCTCGCACCAAGGCCTCGTCACCACCTGCATCGCCGCTTCGTCGCGGCGGTGGATCGCCCTTTTCTTCAACAGAAGTGGCTCCGGGTCATCTCGGGGGGCCTTCCCCTTTTCTTCGGCGGAGAACCTTCTGATAGGCGCCATTGATGATAGCGACGAAGCGAGGAAGAAGAAGCTAGCAGTGGAGCAAGGAGGAAGAAGCAAGCGAGCAAGGAAGAGATGGGAATCGGGGCTCAGCCCCCCTCCCCATTTATAGCAACAGAAGGCCAACCGGCACCCCTCATGATCGCAGGTAATGATGGTTTTCCTTGCATGTCGCAGGGACTTGTCAAGTCGTGCAGTTGCCGAGGAAGCATGGGGAAGCAGAGACGCTCACTTCCAATCAACTGCCACGCGTCAACCGAGGCCGCAGGCTTTTGGGGGCCCGCGGTGCTCCACACTTGTCCCTTGGCTTCGCCGTGAAGCCAAGCCCGAGCGCACCTTCGGCCCGGGGGCTACTGTAGGCGTTCTGGGAATGGGGGTCCCCAGACTTGCCTGCCTGCGGCCCGCTGCGTGGCTAAGCCAGCAGGCCATACGACCCATCTTCATCAACAAGGCATCCAAGACCCTCGCGAGGGGCCAAGCCTCGTGAGGCGAACGACGCAAGACCTCCTCTAGAGTGGCCTAGTCAGGCAGGCTCACGAGGAGCGGAGATATCAAGGCGAGCCGAATGATACGTCTACAACGTATCTATAATTTTTGATTGCTCCATGCTATATTATCTACTGTCTTGGACATTATTGGGCTTTATTATCCACTTTTATATTATTTTCGGGACTAACCTATTAACCGGAGGCCCAGCCCAGAATTGATGTTTTTTGCCTGCTTTAGGGTTTCGAAGAAAAGGAATATCAAACGGAGTCCAAACGGAATGAAACCTTCAGGAATGTGATTTTCTCAACGAACAAGACCCGGGAGACTTGGACCCTACGTCAAGAAAGAAAATAGGAGGCCACGAGGTAGGGGGCGCGCCTACCCCCCCAGGCGCGCCCTCCACCCTCGTGGGCCCCATATTGCTCCACCGACGTACTCCTTCCTCCTATATATACCTACGTACCCCCAAACGATCAGATACGGAGCCAAAAACCTAATTCCACCACTGCAACTTTCTGTATCCACGAGATCCCATCTTGGGGCCTGTTCCGGAGCTCCGCTGGAGGGGGCATCGATCACGGAGGGCTTCTACATCAACACCATAGCCCCTCCGATGAAGTGTGAGTAGTTTACCTCAGACCTACGGGTCCATAGTTAGTAGCTAGATGGCTTCTTCTCTCTTTTTGGATCTCAATACAATGTTCTCCCCCTCTCTTGTGGAGAGCTATTCGATGTAATCTTCTTTTGTCGGTGTGTTTGTTGAGACTGATGAATTGTGGGTTTATGATCAAGTCTATCTATGAACAATATTTGAAGCTTCTCTGAATTCTTTTATGTATGATTGGTTATCTTTGCAAGTCTCTTCGAATTATCAGTTTGGTTTGGCCTACTAGATTGATCTTTCTTGCAATGGGAGAAGTGCTTAACTTTGGGTTCAATCTTGCGGTGTCCTTTCCCAAGTGACAGTAGGGGCAGCAAGGCACGTATTGTATTGTATTGTATTGTTGCCATCGAGGATAACAAGATGGGGTTTTCTTCATACTGCATGAGTCTATCCCTCTACATCATGTCATCTTGCTTAAGGCGTTACTCTGTTATTAACTTAATATTCTAGATGCATGTTGGATAGCGGTCGATGACTGGAGTAATAGTAGTAGATGCAGGCAGGAGTCGGTCTACTTGTCTCGGACGTGATGCCTATATACATGATCATACCTAGATATTCTCATAACTATGCTAAATTATGTCAATTTCTCAACAGTAATTTGTTCACCCACCATAGAATACTTATGCTCTCGAGAGAAGCCACTAGTGAAACCTATGCCCCCCGGGTCTATCTTCATCATATTAATCTCCTACTACTTGTTATTTCCTTTGCTATTTACTTTGCCTTTATTTTACTTTGCATCTTTATCATAAAAAATACCAAAAATATTATCTTATCATATCTATCAGATCTCACTCTCGTAAGTGGCCTTATAGGGATTGACAACCCCTATTTGCGTTGGTTGCGAGGATTTATTTGTTTTCTGCAGGTACAAGGGACTCACGCGTAGCCTCCTACTGGATTGATACCTTGGTTCTCAAAAACTGAGGGAAATACTTACGCTACTTTGCTGCATCATCCCTTCCTCTTCGGGGAAAACCAACGTAGTGCTCAAGAGGTAGCAAGAAGGATTTCTGGCGCCGTTGCTGGGGAGGTCTACGCAAAAAGTCAACATACCAAGTACCCATCACATACCCTTATCTCCCGCATTATATTATTTGCCATTTGCCTCTCGTTTTCCTCTCCCCCACTTCACCCTTGCTGTTTTACTCGCCCTATCTCTCTCTATCCTCCCTCTCTTTCTCTATTTGCCTCTCTTTGCCCGCTTGCTTTTTGTTTGCTTGAGTGTTAGTTTGCTTGCTTGTCACGATGGCTCAAGATAATACTAAATTGTGTGACTTCACCAATACCAACAACAATGATTTTATTAGCACTCCGGTTGCTCCTCTTACCGATGCTGAATCTTGTGAAATTAGTACTGCTTTGCTGAATCTTGTCATGAAAGATTCGTTTTCCGGCCTTCCTAGTGAAGATGCCGCTACCCATCTAAATAGCTTCGTTGATTTGTGTGACATGCAAAAGAAGAAAGATGTGGATAATGATATTGTTAAATTGAAGCTATTTCCTTTTTCGCTTAGAGATCATGCTAAAGCTTGGTTTTCGTCTTTGCCTAAAAATAGTATTGATTCATGGAATAAGTGCAAAGATGCTTTTATCTCTAAGTATTTTGCTCCCGCTAAGATCATCTCTCTTAGAAACGATATTATGAATTTTAAACAACTTGATCATGAACATGTTGCACAAGCTTGGGAGAGAATGAAACTAATGATATGTAATTGCCCTACTCATGGTTTAAATTTGTGGATGATTGTTCAAAAAATTTATGCCGGATTGAATTTTGCTTCTATAAATCTTTTAGATTCGGCCGCGGGAGGCACTTTTATGGAAATCACTTTAGGATAAGCTACTAAACTCCTAGATAATATTATGGTTAATTATTCTCAATGGCATACTGAAAGGTCTACTAATAAAAAGGTGCACGCGATAGAAGAAATTAATGTTTTGAGTGGAAAGATGGATGAACTTATGAAATTATTTGCTAATAAGAGTGTTTCTTCTGATCCTAATGATATGCCCGTGTCTACTTTGATTGAGAATAATAATGATCTATCGATGTGAATTTTTTTGGTAGGAACAATTTTGGTAACAACGCGTATAGAGGAAATTTCAACCCTAGGCCTTATCCTAGTAATCCCTCTAATAATTATGGTAATTCCTACAACAATTCTTATGGAAATTATGATAAGATGCCCTCTGATTTTGAATTTAATATTAAAGAATTTATTGCTTCGCAAAAGAATTTTAATGCTATGATTGAAGAAAAATTGCTTAAGATTGATGATTTGGCTAGGAACGTTGATAGAATTTCTCTTGATGTTGATTCTCTGAAACTTAGATATATTCCAGCTAACCATGATATCAATGAGTCTATCAAAGCCACGGGAATTTCCATTGATGAGTGCAAAGAAAGAACCACTAGGATGTGTGCTAAGAAAGATGCCTTTATAAGAGCGTGTTCTTCTAGTTCCTATGAACATAAAGATGAAGATCTAAAAGTTATTGATGTGTCCCCTATTAAATCTTGGTTTTGCAATATGAATCTTGATAATGATGGGACTGAATATGATCCACCTTTACCTAGAAGGCGTTCCAAGAATTCAGAATTTGTTGATCTTGATGCTAAAATTGATAAAAGTGGGATTGAAGAAATTAAAACCCTAGATGTTGCTAAACCCACTATTATGGATTTCAAGGAATTTAACTATGAAAATTGCCCTTTGATTGATTGTATTTCCTTGTTGCAATCCGTGCTAAATTCTCCTCATGCTTATAGTCAAAATGAAGTGTTTACTAAACATATCGTTGATGCCTTGATGCAATATTATGAAGAAAAACTTGAATTGGAAGTTTGTATCCCTAGAAAACTTTATGATGAATGGGAACCAACTATTAAAATGAAAATTAAAGATCATGAATGCTATGCTTTATGTGATTTGGGTGCTAGTGTTTCCACGATTCCAAAGACTTTGTGTGATTTGTTAGGTTTCCGTGATTTTGATGATTGCTCTATAAACTTGCACCTTGCGGATTCCACTATTAAGAAAACTATCGGAAGAATTAATGATGTTCTTATTGTTGCAAATAGGAATTATGTTCCCATAGATTTTATTGTTCTTGACATAGATTGCAATCCTTCATGTCCTATTATTCTTGGTAGACCTTTCCTTAGAACGATTGGTGCAATTATTGATATGAAGGAAGGAAATATTAGATTCCAATTTCCATTAAGGAAAGGCATGGAACACTTTCCTAGAAATAAAATTAAATTACCTTATGAATCTATTATGAGAGCCACTTATGGATTGCCTACCAAAGATGGCAATACCTAGATCTATTCTTGCTCGTTATGCCTAGCTAGGGGCGTTAAACGATAGCGCTTGTTGGGAGGCAACCCGATTTTATTTTTATTCCTTGCTTTTTGCTCCTGTTTAGTAATAAATAATTTATCTAGCCTCTGTTTTGGTTGTGTTTTTTGTGTTTAATTAGTGTTTGTGCCAAGTAGAACCGTTGGGAAGACTTGGGGAAAGTCTTGTTGAACTTGCTGTAAAAAACAGAAACTTTAGCGCTCACGAGAACTGCTGTCATTTTTATTTGGAAAGTGCTATTTAGTTAATTATTTTTTCACATGATTAATAGATAAATTACTCACGTCCAGAAATTTATTTTAGAATTTTTGGGGTTCCAGATCTTGCGCTAGCTACAGATTACTACAGACTGTTCTTTTTTTGACAGATTCTGTTTTTCGTGTGTTGTTTGCTTATTTTGATGAATCTATGGCTAGTAAAATAGTTTATAAACCATAGATAAGTTGGAATAAATTAGGTATAACACCAATATAAAGAAATAATGAGTTCATTACAGTACCTTGAAGTGGTCTTTTAATTTCTTTCGCTAACGGAGCTCACGAGATTTCTACTTTAAGTTTTGTGTTGTGAAGTTTTCAAGTTTTGGGTAAAGATTTGATGGATTATGGAACGAGTGGCAAGAGACTAAGCTTGGGGATGCCCATGGCATCCCCAATATAATCTAAGGACACCTAAAAGCCAAAGCTTGGGGATGCCCGGAAGGCATCCCCTCTTTCGTCTACTTCTATCGGTAACTTTACTTGGAGCTATATTTTTATTCGCCACATGATATGTGTTTTGCTTGGAGCGTCTTGTATTATTTGAGTCTTTTATTTTTAATTTACCACAATCATCCTTGATGTACACACCTTTTGAGAGAGCCATACATGATTTGGAATTTGTTAGAATACTCTATGTGCTTCTCTTATATCTTTTGAGTTATGTAGTTTTGCTCTAGTACTTCACTTATATCTTTTAGTGCACGGTGGTGGATTTGTTTTATAGAAACTATTGATCTCTCATGCTTCACTTAGATTATTTTGAGAGTCTTAATATCATGGTAATTTTCTTAAAATCCTAATATGCTAGGTATTCAAGAATAAAAAAAAGTTCTCTTATGAGTGTGTTGAATACTATGATAAGTTTGATACTTGATAATTGTTTTGAGCTATGGAGATGGTGATATTAAAGTCATGCTAGTTGAGTAGTTGTGAATTTGAAAAATACTTGTGTTGAAGCTTGTGATTCCCGTAGCATGCATGTATGGTGAACCGTTATGTGATGAAGTCGGAGCATGATTTATTTATTGATTGTCTTCCTTATGAGTGGCGGTCGGGGACGAGCGATGGTCTTTTCCTACCAATCTATCCCCCTAGGAGGATGCACTTAATACTTTGCTTTGATAACTTGTAGATTTTTGCAATAAGTGTATGAGTTCTTTATGACTAATGTTGAGTCCATGGATTATACGCACTCTCACCCTTCCACCTTTGCTAGCCTCTCTAATACCGCGCACCTTTCACCGGTATCATACACCCACCATATACCTTCCTCAAAACAGCCAACATACCTACCTATTATGGCATTTCCATAGCCATTCCGAGATATATTGCCATGCAACTTTCCACCGTTCCGTTTATTATGACACACTCATGCATCATTGCATATCCCGGTACACCGCCGGAGGCATTCATATAGAGTCATACTTTGTTCTAAGTATCGAGTTGTAATTACTGAGTTGTAAGAAAAATAAAAGTGTGATGATCATCATTATTAGAGCATTGTCCCAGTGAGGAAAGGATGATGGAGACTATGATTCCCCCACAAGTCGGGATGAGACTCTGGACGAAGAAAAAGGAGAAAGAAAAGAGGCCATAAAAAGGAGAAAAGGCCCAAATAAAAAAATGAGATAAAAATAGATAAGGGACAATGTTACTATCCTTTTACCACACTTGTGCTTCAAAGTAGCACCATGATATTCATAGTAGAGAGTCTCTCATGTTATCACTTTCATATACTAGTGGGAATTTTTCATTATAGAACTTGGCTTGTATATTCCAATGACGGGCTTCCTCGAAATGCCCTAGGTCTTCATGATCAAGCAAGTTGGATGCACACCCACTTAGTTTCTTTTTGAGCTTTCATATACTTATAGCTCTAGTGCATCCGTTGCATGGCAATCCCTACTCACTCACATTGATATCTATTGATGGGCATCTCCATAGCCCGTTGATATGCCTAGTTGATGTGAGACTATCTTCTCCCTTTTTTCTTCTCCACAACCACCACTTTATTCCACCTATAGTGCTATATCCATGGCTCACGCTCATGTATCGCGTGAAGATTGAAAAAGTTTTGAGAATGTCAAAAGTATGAAACAATTGCTTGGCTTGTCATCGGGGTTGTGCATGATTTAAATATTTTTTGTGGTGAAGATAGAGCATAGCCAGACTATATGATTTTGTAGGGATAACTTTCTTTAGCCTAGTTATTTTGAGAAGACATAATTGCTTTGTTACTATGCTTGAAGTATTATTATTTTTATGTCAATATGAACTCTTGTCTTGAATCTTTCTATATCCACGAGATCCCATCTTGGGGCCTGTTCCGGAGCCAAAAACATAATTCCACCTACGTACCCCCAAACGATCAGATACGGAGCCAAAATCCTAATTCCACCGCTGCAACTTTCTGTATCCACGAGATACCATCTTGGGGCCTATTCCGGAGCTCCGCGGGAGGGGGCATCGATCACGGAGGGCTTCTACATCAACACCATAGCCCCTCCGATGAAGTGTGAGAAGTTTACCTTAGACCTACGGGTCCATAGTTAATAGCTAGATGGCTTCTTCTCTCTTTTTGGATCTCAATACAATGTTCTCCCCCTCTCTTGTGGAGAACTATTCGATGTAATCTTCTTTTTGCGGTGTGTTTGTTGAGACTAATGAATTGTGGGTTTATGATCAAGTCTATCTATGAACAATATTTGAAGCTTCTCTGAATTCTTTTATGTATGATTGGTTATCTTTGCAAGTCTCTTCGAATTATCAGATTGGTTTGGCCTACTATATTGATCTTTCTTGCAATGGGAGAAGTGCTTAACTTTGGGTTCAATCTTGCGGTGTCCTTTCCCAAGTGACAGTAGGGGCAGCAAGGCACGTATTGTATTGTATTGTTGCCATCGAGGATAACAAGATGGGGTTTTCTTCATACTGCATGAGTCTATCCCTCTACATCATGTCATCTTGCTTAAGGCGTTACTCTGTTATTAACTTAATATTCTAGATGCATGCTGGATAGCGGTCGATGAGTGGAGTAATAGTAGTAGATGCAGGCAGGAGTCGGTCTATTTGTCTCGGACGTGATGCCTATATACATGATCATACCTAGATATTCTCATAACTATGCTAAATTATGTCAATTGCTCAACAGTAATTTGTTCACCCACCATAGAATACTTATGCTCTCGAGAGAAGCCACTAGTGAAACCTATGGCCCCCGGGTCTATCTTCATCATATTAATCTCCTACTACTTGTTATTTCCTTTGCTATTTACTTTGCCTTTATTTTACTTTGCATCTTTATCATAAAAAATACCAAAAATATTATCTTATCATATCTATCAGATCTCACTCTCGTAAGTGGCCTTATAGGGATTGACAACCCCTATTTGCGTTGGTTGCGAGGATTTATTTGTTTTCTGCAGGTACAAGGGACTCACGCGTAGCCTCCTACTGGATTGATACCTTGGTTCTCAAAAACTGAGGGAAATACTTACGCTACTTTGCTGCATCATCCCTTCCTCTTCGGGGAAAACCAACGTAGTGCTCAAGAGGTAGCAAGAAGGATTTCTGGCGCCGTTGCTGGGGAGGTCTACGCAAAAATTCAACATACCAAGTACCCATCACATACCCTTATCTCCCGCATTATATTATTTGCCATTTGCCTCTCGTTTTCCTCTCCCCCACTTCACCCTTGCTGTTTTACTCGCCCTATCTCTCTCTATCCTCCCTCTCTTTCTCTATTTGCCTCTTTTTGCCCGCTTGCTTTTTGTTTGCTTGAGTGTTAGTTTGCTTGCTTGTCACGATGGCTCAAGATAATACTAAATTGTGTGACTTCACCAATACCAACAACAATGATTTTATTAGCACTCCGGTTGCTCCTCTTACCGATGCTGAATCTTGTGAAATTAGTACTGCTTTGCTGAATCTTGTCATGAAAGATTCGTTTTCCGGCCTTCCTAGTGAAGATGCCGCTACCCATCTAAATAGCTTCGTTGATTTGTGTGACATGCAAAAGAAGAAAGATGTGGATAATGATATTGTTAAATTGAAGCTATTTCCTTTTTCGCTTAGAGATCATGCTAAAGCTTGGTTTTCGTCTTTGCCTAAAAATAGTATTGATTCATGGAATAAGTGCAAAGATGCTTTTATCTCTAAGTATTTTGCTCCCGCTAAGATCATCTCTCTTAGAAACGATATTATGAATTTTAAACAACTTGATCATGAACATGTTGCACAAGCTTGGGAGAGAATGAAACTAATGATATGTAATTGCCCTACTCATGGTTTAAATTTGTGGATGATTGTTCAAAAAATTTATGCCGGATTGAATTTTGCTTCTATAAATCTTTTAGATTCGGCCGCGGGAGGCACTTTTATGGAAATCACTTTAGGATAAGCTACTAAACTCCTAGATAATATTATGGTTAATTATTCTCAATGGCATACTGAAAGGTCTACTAATAAAAAGGTGCATGCGATAGAAGAAATTAATGTTTTGAGTGGAAAGATGGATGAACTTATGAAATTATTTGCTAATAAGAGTGTTTCTTCTGATCCTAATGATATGCCCTTGTCTACTTTGATTGAGAATAATAATGAATCTATCGATGTGAATTTTTTTGGTAGGAACAATTTTGGTAACAACGCGTATAGAGGAAATTTCAACCCTAGGCCTTATCCTAGTAATCCCTCTAATAATTATGGTAATTCCTACAACAATTATTATGGAAATTATGATAAGATTCCCTCTGATTTTGAATTTAATATTAAAGAATTTATTGCTTCGCAAAAGAATTTTAATTCTATGATTGAAGAAAAATTGCTTAAGATTGATGATTTGGCTAGGAATGTTGATAGAATTTCTCTTGATGTTGATTCTCTGAAACTTAGATCTATTCCAGCTAACCATGATATCAATGAGTCTATCAAAGCCATGAGAATTTCCATTGATGAGTGCAAAGAAAGAACCACTAGGATGCGTGCTAAGAAAGATGCCTTTATAAGAGCGTGTTCTTCTAGTTCCTATGAAAATAAAGATGAAGATCTAAAAGTTATTGATGTGTCCCCTATTAAATCTTGGTTTTGCAATGTGAATCTTGATAATGATGGGACTGAATATGATCCACCTTTACCTAGAAGGCGTTCCAAGAATTCAGAATTTGTTGATCTTGATGCTAAAATTGATAAAAGTGGGATTGAATAAATTAAAACCCTAGATGTTTCTAAACCCACTATTATGGATTTCAAGGAATTTAACTATGAAAATTGCTCTTTGATTGATTGTATTTCCTTGTTGCAATCCGTGCTAAATTCTCCTCATGCTTATAGTCAAAATGAAGCATTTACTAAACATATCGTTGATGCCTTGATGCAATATTATGAAGAAAAACTTGAATTGGAAGTTTGTATCCCTAGAAAACTTTATGATGAATGGGAACCAACTATTAAAATGAAAATTAAAGATCATGAATGCTATGCTTTATGTGATTTGGGTGCTAGTGTTTCCACGATTCCAAAGACTTTGTGTGATTTGTTAGGTTTCCGTGATTTTGATGATTGCTCTATAAGCTTGCACCTTGCGGATTCCACTATTAAGAAAACTATCGGAAGAATTAATGATGTTCTTATTGTTGAAAATAGGAATTATGTTCCCATAGATTTTATTGTTCTTGACATAGATTGCAATCCTTCATGTCCTATTATTCTTGGTAGACCTTTCCTTAGAACGATTGGTGCAATTATTGATATGAAGGAAGGAAATATTAGATTCCAATTTCCATTAAGGAAAGGCATGGAACACTTTCCTAGAAATAAAATTAAATTACCTTATGAATCTATTATGAGAGCCACTTATGGATTGCCTACCAAAGATGGCAATACCTAGATCTATTCTTGCTCGTTATGCCTAGCTAGGGGCGTTAAACGATAGCGCTTGTTGGGAGGCAACCCGATTTTATTTTTATTCCTTGATTTTTGCTCCTGTTTAGTAATAACTAATTTATCTAGCCTCTGTTTTGGTTGTGTTTTTTGTGTTTAATTAGTGTTTGTGCCAAGTAGAACCGTTGGGAATACTTGGGGAAAGTCTTGTTGAACTTGCTGTAAAAAACAGAAACTTTAGCGCTCACGAGAACTGCTGTCATTTTTATTTGGAAAGTTCTATTTAGTTAATTATTTTTTCACATGATTAATAGATAAATTCCTCACGTACAGAAATTTATTTTAGAATTTTTGGGGTTCCAGATCTTGCGCTAGCTACAGATTACTACAGACTGTTCTTTTTTTGACAGATTCTGTTTTTCGTGTGTTGTTTGCTTATTTTGATGAATTTATGGCTAGTAAAATAGTTTATAAACCATAGAGAAGTTGGAATACAGTAGGTATAACACCAATATAAATAAAGAATGAGTTCATTACAGTACCTTGAAGTGGTCTTTTAATTTCTTTCGCTAACGGAGCTCACGAGATTTCTACTTTAAGTTTTGTGTTGTGAAGTTTTCAAGTTTTGGGTAAAGATTTGATGGATTATGGAACGAGTGGAAAGAGCCTAAGCTTGGGGATGCCCATGGCACCCCCAATGTAATCTAAGGACACCTAAAAGCCAAAGCTTGGGGATGCCCGGAAGGCATCCCCTCTTTCGTCTACTTCTATCGGTAACTTTACTTGGAGCTATATTTTTATTCGCCACATGATATGTGTTTTGCTTGGAGCGTCTTGTATTATTTGAGTCTTTTATTTTTAATTTACCACAATCATCCTTGATGTACACACCTTTTGAGAGAGCCATACATGATTTGGAATTTGTTAGAATACTCTATGTGCTTCTCTTATATCTTTTGAGTTATGTAGTTTTGCTCTAGTACTTCACTTATATCTTTTAGTGCACGGTGGTGGATTTGTTTTATAGAAACTATTGATCTCTCATGCTTCACTTAGATTATTTTGAGAGTCTTAATAGTATGGTAATTTTCTTAAAATCCTAATATGCTAGGTATTCAAGAATAAAATAAAATTCTCTTATGAGTGTGTTGAATACTATGATAAGTTTGATACTTGATAATTGTTTTGAGCTATGGAGATGGTGATATTAAAGTCATGCTAGTTGAGTAGTTGTGAATTTGAGAAATACTTGTCTTGAAGCTTGTGATTCCCGTAGCATGCACGTATGGTGAACCGTTATGTGATGAAGTCGGAGCATGATTTATTTATTGATTGTCTTCCTTATGAGTGGCGGTCGGGGACGAGCGATGGTCTTTTCCTACCAATCTATCCCCCTAGGAGGATGCACTTAATACTTTGCTTTGATAACTTGTAGATTTTTGCAATAAGTGTATGAGTTCTTTATGACTAATGTTGAGTCCATGGATTATACGCACTCTCACCCTTCCACCTTTGCTAGCCTCTCTAATACCGCGCACCTTTCACCGGTATCATACACCCACCATATACCTTCCTCAAAACAGCCAACATACCTACCTATTATGGCATTTCCATAGCCATTCCGAGATATATTGCCATGCAACTTTCCACCGTTCCGTTTATTATGACACACTCATGCATCATTGCATATCCCAGTACACCGCCGGAGGCATTCATATAGTCATACTTTGTTCTAAGTATCGAGTTGTAATTACTGAGTTGTAAGAAAAATAAAAGTGTGATGATCATCATTATTAGAGCATTGTCCCAGTGAGGAAAGGATGGTGGAGACTATGATTCCCCCACAAGTTGGGATGAGACTCCGGACGAAAAAAAGGAGAAAGAAAAGAGGCCATAAAAAGGAGAAAAGGCCAAAATAAAAAATGAGAGAAAAATAGATAAGGGAGAATGTTACTATCCTTTTACCACACTTGTGCTTCAAAGTAGCACCATGATATTCATAGTAGAGAATCTCTCATGTTATCACTTTCATATACTAGTGGGAATTTTTCATTATAGAACTTGGCTTGTATATTCCAATGATGGGCTTCCTCAAAATGCCCTAGGTCTTCATGATCAAGCAAGTTGGATGCACACCCACTTAGTTTCTTTTTGAGCTTTCATATACTTATAGCTCTAGTGCATCCGTTGCATGGCAATCCCTACTCACTCACATTGATATCTATTGATGGGCATCTCCATAGCCCGTTGATACGCCTAGTTGATGTGAGACTATCTTCTCTGTTTTTTCTTCTCCACAACCACCACTTTATTCCACCTATAGTGCTATATCCATGGCTCACGCTCATGTATCACGTGAAGATTGAAAAAGTTTTGAGAATGTCAAAAGTATGAAACAATTGCTTGGCTTGTCATTGGGGTTGTGCATGATTTAAATATTTTGTGTGGTGAAGATAGAGCATAGCCAGACTATATGATTTTGTAGGGATAACTTTCTTTAGCCTAGTTATTTTGAGAAGACATAATTGCTTTGTTACTATGCTTGAAGTATTATTATTTTTATGTCAATATGAACTCTTGTCTTGAATCTTTCTATATCCACGAGATCCCATCTTGGGGCCTGTTCCGGAGCCAAAAACATAATTCCACCTACGTACCCCCAAACGATTAGATACGGAGCCAAAATCCTAATTCCACCGCTGCAACTTTCTGTATCCACGAGATACCATCTTGGGGCCTATTCCGGAGCTCCGCGGGAGGGGGCATCGATCACGGAGGGCTTCTACATCAACACCATAGCCCCTCCGATGAAGTGTGAGAAGTTTACCTTAGACCTACGGGTCCATAGTTAGTAGCTAGATGGCTTCTTCTCTCTTTTTGGATCTCAATACAATGTTCTCCCCCTCCCTTGTGGAGAACTATTCGATGTAATCTTCTTTTTGCGGTGTGTTTGTTGAGACTAATGAATTGTGGGTTTATGATCAAGTCTATCTATGAACAATATTTGAAGCTTCTCTGAATTCTTTTATGTATGATTGGTTATCTTTGCAAGTCTCTTCGAATTATCAGTTTGGTTTGGCCTACTAGATTGATCTTTCTTGCAATGGGAGAAGTGCTTAACTTTGGGTTCAATCTTGCGGTGTCCTTTCCCAGTGACAGTAGGGGCAGCAAGGCACGTATTGTATTGTATTGTATTGTTGCCATCGAGGATAACAAGATGGGGTTTTCTTCATACTGCATGAGTCTATCCCTCTACATCATGTCATCTTGCTTAAGGCGTTACTCTGTTATTAACTTAATATTCTAGATGCATGCTGGATAGCGGTCGATGAGTGGAGTAATAGTAGTAGATGCAGGCAGGAGTCGGTCTACTTGTCTCGGACGTGATGCCTATATACATGATCATACCTAGATATTCTCATAACTATGCTCAATTTTGTCAATTGCTCAACAGTAATTTGTTCACCCACCGTAGAATACTTATGCTCTCGAGAGAAGCCACTAGTGAAACCTATGGCCCCCGGGTCTATCTTCATCATATTAATCTACTACTACTTAGTTATTTCCTTTGCTATTTACTTTGCCTTTATTTTACTTTGCATCTTTATCATAAAAATACCAAAAATATTATCTTATCATATCTATCAGATCTCACTCTCGTAAGTGGCCTTCTAGGGATTGACAACCCCTATTTGTGTTGGTTGAGAGATTTATTTGTTTTGTGCGGGTACAAGGGACTCGCGCATAGCCTCCTACTGGATTGATACCTTGGTTCTCAAAAACTAAGGGAAATACTTACGCTACTTTGCTGGATCATCCCTTCCTCTTCGGGGAAAACCAACGCAATGCTCAAGAGGTAGCAGCGAACCTCACGAGGCTCTCGTGAGTGCGCCATGACGATCGACACCAGGCGGGTGCCAGGCGGGCGACAGCGCACGCAACGTCCTTGTTTCCTCTTTGGTGCTAAGGAGGCCAGCACAGGCGAGGAGTAGCGAGGCATCAGGGAAAGGTTGCCATATCGGTGCAACAAGACCAGGACCAGAAGGATGGCAAGACGGAGGTCATCATGGAGCCCAAGACGGCGTCACCACCAGAGCTTTTCGCAGGCGAAGACCACTTTTGTCAGGATGGCTTGTACTAGTTGTCCCCCTTCAAATTAGCCCGCCGTTGTTGGCTCCCTTCCCGCTCAAGATTTGGAAAGAAGACCAGGGCATATATAAGTAGAGCTAGCCACCACCGAGGTGGGAGAGGATAGAGATCACTCTCACCCACACAAGTTAGCCAAGCACAAGAACACCTCAACCTCAGGAGGTTGTTTTTCCCCTTGTATTGTTCATCATCAGCCCAAGAGGCAATCCACCACCACCACACTGGAGTAGGGTATTACACCACAATGGTGGCCCAAACCAGTATAAATCTTGTGCCTTTCTGTGTCACGAGTTCGTCGAGTTCGTCCGCGAGATCTTAGCGAGCTAGGGCGTAGATCAGTAGGAGGGAAAGACTTTGCGTGCACCCCAGTGTTCGAACCTTAAGGGTTTGCCGGAACCCCACATCCGATAGACGTTGCAGTGCGAGCATGCCCCATGCTTCAGGCCCTCAGGGTGAGGGCCAACCGAGCCCTGGACGCCATCTGCGAGGAGAGCGTCCCTCACCTCCGCGTGGAAGATTACACTAGCCACCTTCGCTTCTTTACTGAGGTCGTGATGCTCCTCGAGGTCAGGCTATGAGGGCCCGCGAGCTCGTTGAGGAGAGGAGCCGGGGCCTCCTTGGGCGCCCATTCTCGTGCGTCTTCAGTCATATTCAGAATGCCGATCCCCACTTTGACTTTGACGCCGACATAGTCCCAGTGCCCGGGGCTATCCAGGACAACCTATCATACTGTCAGAGAGTTCACCCCCGAGGACGACGTGACGATGATCGTGGCGGACGCGGATGGCGTGGATGACGATGATGAAGACGACGTCCGTGACAGCGCAAGTAGCGCGGATGAGGGCGACCAGGACTGTGCTGGGGGCAGCACATCCAGTTAAGCCTGCCTTCCTTCGCTTGAACCTGCATGCAAAGACTCGAACACGGCCCCGCAGGGCGTGAGAGCATTTTGGAGGGGAAGCCCCTTGTAATGTATAAATTAATGTTTTGTCTTTTTAAAGCTGGACTCGAAATGTGCTACCGCGAGCTTGTGAGCCCTCGAGCAGGGTTGTCGCTGAGACTTATCTTGATCCTAGCAGGCCTTGAGCGGGTTTTGAGGTCGCAGACGTGCCTTCCTCCTGAGGCGAGCCCTCAGAGGCTTGCGAGATTCTGGGCCTCCTAAGGAGTTAGCGGATCCGTTCGAGAGGGCCATGCCAGGAGCGTCCGGTGAACCATGGTAGGATGCGCACGTGGCAATCTTGCGGCAACTGCATTCTTGCCCCAAGGGGGTCCTATCCAAGTTGCCTAGATGCGCCCAGCACTGTCTGCCGACCAGCCCCCGAGCAGCGGGGCACTCGTAAGAGGGGGGTTGGGTGCACGAGCCTTAAAAACAAAGCACGCAACCAGAACGCAATAAAACTGGCAGAAACCAGAGAAAGATCCCCCCCCCCAATTTTAGATAACACAAAATAACTTCAACTCTCAATCTGAAAGGAAAAAGGCGATCAAGTTACAGAGAAAGGGGCTAAGGCAAACAGCCGCGTCCGGCACCTGGCTAGTCTTCTTGTCTTCCCACCAGCGAGGAGCTATGTCCTTTCACTGGATGTGAGCATAGTCATTGGGGGACAGTGTCGACGGCCAGCGCGGAGCATGGTGCTTCCACTTGGATGTGGGCGGGAGCCCCCGAGGCCGAGGGGCGGCACACTGGAGACTCTGGGGCGTGTACAGCCCCACTCATTATTACGTGAGAGTGTCACGAGCGGAGACCTTCACAGGCGTGAGCCTTGCTTCATATCGCCTGACGAGGCACCGCTTTGCGCCTCCCCTGACCACCGTTGTGTCGTCCGGAAACCAGGATATGGCCAAGGGGCAAGGGGGACGCTAGCGGCACCCTCGGTGACCACGGGCCCTCTGCCGGGGGAAGGGCTCACCAGCGCCTCCCCCGGTAGAGGACCTACCTCCGCGCGATGCCTTGCTCCGCGAGCGTGAGGGGACCCGCATTCGGGCCCTGCCTACACAGCCCCCAGTGCACCGGTCTTGTTGGGAGCGGGGGCACCGTGCTGGGGTCTCTAACCGCTGTCGTGGCCTGGTTCACCTGCGGTCCATGGTTAGCGTAAGCATGTCCCTCGGACAGCGGCCATACCATGTGGTTGTCGTTGTCGAAGGGTTCGACGAAGCTTCCAGGCAACCCACCGAAACCCCCGACCTCCAGTGAATCTCCTGCCAAGCTCGGCTTGGGGAACGAGCTGGGGTCTTCCTGAGGCGTGTATTCCAGGTTCATCATGCGGGCCATGTAGGCATTAGGGGCGGCTGCACTGGGGCCTTCGCCTGGGTGACCCACACCTTCGACCTTTGGGACCTGCGCCTGGCTCTGGTGGCCGCGGGGCGACGCCCCAACACGGCCCCGCAGGGGACCGCCAGGGCCTGCCCCGGCTGCAGGCGCTGCGGTTGCAGTGGGACGAGCTGCGCCCAGGGCCGTTGTCGGTGTCAAAACCAGCGGATCTCGGGTAGGGGGTCCCGAACTATGCGTCTAGGCCGGATGGTAACAGGAGGCAGGGGACACGATGCTTTACCCAGGTTCGGGCCCTCTTGATGGAGGTAAAACCCTATGTCCTGCTTGATTAATATTGATGATATGGGTAGTACAAGAGTAGATCTACCACGAGATCAGAGAGGCTAAACCCTAGAAGCTAGCCTATGGTATGATTGTCTGTTGTCCTACGGACTAAAACCCTTCGGTTTATATAGACACCGGAGAGGGTTAGGGTTACACAAGGTCGGTTACAAAGGAGGAGATATCCATATCCGTATTGCCTAGCTTGCCTTCCACGCCAAGTAGAGTCCCATTCGGACACGAGACGAAGTCTTCAATCTTGTATCTTCATAGTCTAACAGTACGGCCAATGGAGATAGTCCGGCTGTCCAGAGACCCCCTAATCCAGGACTCCCTCAGTTGCCCCTGAACCAGGCTTCAATGATGATGAGTCCGGCGCGCAGTATTTCTTCCGCATTGCAAGGCGGGTTCCTTCTCCGAATACATGACAGAAGAATTTGAATACGAGGATAGTGTCCGACCCTGCAAAATAAGTTCCACATACCGCCGTAGAGAGAATAATATTTTCGCAATTCCAATTTCCTGACTTGTTTTGGCAGCATGACGTTATGTCATGGCCCGGTGATTATTCGAACCGTTTTTCTTCAACCAGCTCCACACATAACGCGAGGCGGTTTCTTGACACGTCTTGTCAAAGCAAAGATCGTGTTCCCCCAATTACGGGATTCTCATTAATGCGGTCGTGGGTAACCCAACCGTGTCTAGGACTCCAAGATTATAGGCAAGTCCTAAACGGCTACGGAGAGGACGCTTGACATTCACCCTCTTTATAAAGGGACAAGATTTTCGCCTTTTCCCTCTTGTGCTCAATCAAACCCTTCCCCCGCCTCGAGTTCCAACACCCAAAGCCCAGGTTAGGTGCTCCGGATCTTCAATCATGTCTGGATCCAGCCTTCAAGGCCGATGGATGCCCTCCTCCCTGACGGAAGAGGACATCAAGAAGTTGAGGGAGGCCAGATACCTGACCGCCGAGGTTTCGCATCGACTTCCTTCTCGAGGGCAGGTCGTCCCTACTCCCGAACCCAACGAGAACGTCATGTTCATCTCCCACTTCCTCCAAGGCCTAGGCCTCACTCTGGATCCCTTCGTCAGGGGTTTGATGTTCTATTATGGGCTAGATTTCCACGATCTAGCTCTAGACTCCTTTCTCCACATCTTGACATTTATTGTCGTGTGTGAGGCCTTCCTCCGCATTACCCCTCACTTCGGCCTGTGGCTCAAGACCTTTGAAGTGAAGCCGAAGATGATCGAGGGGCAACATGCAGCGTGCGGAGGTGCATCAATAGGCAAGATGGAAGGAGCTCCCTGGCCGAAAGGTTCCTTTCCAGAGGTGTATGAATTATGGCAACGGGAGTGGTTTTACGTCACGGCACCCAGAAGTGCCAAGTGGGCGGCTGCCCCCGCTTTCCGCTCGGGCCCCCCACCACGACTAATGTCATGGATTAGTAGAGGTCTGAGCTGGGTTCCAGCCAAGGACGTGCCTATACTGCAAAGCCGCATTCGAGATCTCTTCGAGGGAGATTTTAATTTGGTCGTGGTAATACAAGTTATGCTGGTTCATCAAGTCCAGCCTTGCAAACGCCGACCCCTTCGCTTGTGGGAGTTCAACGCAGAAGGACTGTGTGCCATTCAAAGTTTCCTTGGCCTGATGCACGAGGAGATGTACAAGTCATTCTTCGGACCTCAAATAGAGTGTCCGGACACTACTGAGGACGTGGGCCTCAGCAGTAACCGCGCCGCCGAACAAGTAAGAAATCCTCTAGCCGAACACACTGTCCTTTATTCATCATGAAGTTATTTCTGAGAGATCGCTCTTTGACCAGGACTGGCTAACAAAGGCGAAGATGATTCGGTGTTCGGCCCCCCTCCCTGAGGGTTTGGAAAATCCGGTATTGGAAAAGATGCTCGAGCTCGCACCTTGCCCGGAGCCCTCGAAGGAAGATATAGGGGGGAATAATATGGGCGGAAGCGGGCCCCCATAGCTGCTAGTTCCAACCGAGGAATGAGCGCCTCCTTATAGAAGGATAACCGGGGGAGGAAGAGGACTGCCTCCGAGGATCCGGAAGCCGAGGCCTCCAAACGAGAGACGAAGTCTCCAACAAAGGGTCCTGCCTCGGGGGGTGCTCTTGCCGCACAAAGTCCACGGGGGGATAAGCCCTCCAACGAGTCGTAAGTGATCCAAAAAATACTTTAATAGTGAAGGTATACTATATTTCTTCTGAGAAAATAACCGCCGCATATATCTTGCAGTTCGGGTCTTAACCCTTCTCAACTGAGCTCGTCTTCGGGGGATCTTCTTACGGAGATGACGGAGAGCGAAATGCCTCCCCCGGACTCCTCCACTCAAGAAGCGGGCGACCCCGAAGTGCCGTCACGGAGGGCCTCTCCGGATCCGGTGAGGCCAGAAGATAATCCCATAGACCCCCGAAGTCCCCAGCGTCTGGCTCCCGAAGAGAGCAAACAAAAGAGTCCGGCACCATCTGGTATGGGGTCGGACGTTCTGAGGGAGCTGTTGGGGCGAGCGACCATCTCAGAAGAACACCGTACGCTGATGGGTACGGTGATGGAGAATTTCGTCCGCGAAAGCGGATTACATGAAGCCTTTATGAGTCTACTAACAGGCTTTGAGGTACGTGAAATAATATGTGATAGTACCGCACATGTTAGGTGTGTCCTGTGTAGATAGTAGCCCCTGAGACTCTGGTTGTCGTCGAGAATGGTGGCGAACGGAGGATCATTGTCCCAATAACCAGACTGCCTTTATGTGCAGGTGGTGGAAGCTCCGGTGGCTAGCCGGACTAGTGAGTTTGCCGAATTAAAACGGCAACTGGATGCGGCGGACGCCGACATCGAGCTTGTTAACAAGCGGCTTGACAAATCATAGGGTAAGTAATGTTTTCTAGTGAATGCCACACAATAAGAGTAGCATGATGCCAGTATCTTTAATATGTTGTGACTGCAGACGGAGCTGCCACCTTGGAGACTCTTCGGGCGGAACTCGCCCGAGCCAAGGAACAAGCGAGGGTTAGTAATGCGGCTGCTTTGAAGGCGGTCGAAGAGTTAAGATCCGAGAAGGCCGCCCATTGTGAAAGCAAAGAAAAGATGGCCAAGATGGCCATAGAATTAAATGGCACTGCCGACCGTTGCCAGTTCCTTGAAGAAGAGAACCGAGTGAAGGCAGCGGACCTTGAGAAGGCCACTATGGCGACCAAAGACAGTCGCTCTGCTATGAGGGCGAAGAAGGAGGAGCTACACGAAGCCGGGGATATTGCGGCTGGGAAGCCCTTTCTGCTGCAGAGGAAGTTCGGAGATCCACGGTATGCCCCTCTGGATCGGCTTTGGAGTTCGGCAGCCGCATATATGGACTTGGCGGCGAGCGCTGTCGATGCGGTTGAATACTTCCAAGATCAATCAGATCGTGAAGTCGACAAGCTATTCTGGTCGCAATTCAACGTTCCAGAGCGTCCGCTTCCCTTGACTGATCAGCTAGCCGAATGGGCCGAACTTAATAGGTTGTCCGGACTCGCCATGAGGTCTGTTGTAGATCATTTGTGGCTGGAAAAGCCGAAGCCGAACAGCTATTTCAGCTTAGTTCAGCAGTTCCTTGGTGCGGTGCTGCGCATCAACGCGATGAGGAGGTCGGCGTGCATAGAAGGCTCGCGGATGGCTTTTGCCCGTGTCAAGGCATACTGGGCGGAGATGGATGCTACCACTGTTGCGGCGCAAGGTTCGGCCATAGGCCGAGTAGCTGCCGAGCACTATTTTGAAGAGGTTCTTGAGGGTGCTTGTTTGATAGAGTCCCAGTGCTCGAAGAATATTATGTTTTAATGACATGTATTCCCATTGTAAACACAATGTTTTTATAAAATATAGTAATGCTGTATTTATACTTTTGCCGGAAAGTAATGTGATGCCTCCTGTGCGGCCATTTGCGTATATATGTATTTAACCTGAAAGATTGCAGTCGTCGGCTTCAACCCCCACGCATATAATGCAGAGGTGCTTGCAAAAAACGCGTGTTCACACTTAACCCAACGTCTTGGTCCTATTAAGGAGGTGATAGCATAGCGAACGAGGCAACTGGACTATAATGCTTTAACACTTTCACTTAGCCATAGGAGTTTGACAGTGGGGCTACTAGATAGCCCCTGGTGGCTCCGCACTCTCCCGATCTCGGGGTGCATACATGCCTGGCCGGAAAATGGCCCTTCGTTAAGGCAGAGGAATTCTAACATTTCGATAGGTCATCGAGTGGTTGACCAGTCTCACGCTATATCATGACAGTCAGTTTTCGGCTTTCTCTACTGAGGTGCTCATCCGGATGAACCAGGGCACAATCGCAGTAGTTCTCCTGGTGCTGCCTTAGCCGATAAAGCGGAACGTAAGGCACCAAAACACAGGAGCCGGGCAAACCCAACATTTGACCAAAGACAATGATTCGGAGCTGATGCATATAAGGCCAAACTCGCGACGCCGAACACTCCCTAAGGTATTCAGTCTTTATGGTATAAATCGGGCCTAAATAGTGCCCTTTGTAAGAAGCCCCTTGTGTCCAGGTATGTGCATTATTCTGACATGGCCACATGCCAAGACGTCAGCATCCTTCTCAATTGTACTGAGAATTCGAGGGATGTGTATCAACAAGAGACAGTAAAAAAGGTTTACGCAGGGTCTTAATCTAAAAATAATCCTTGGAGCGGGTCCCTGCTGCACGTCTGCGCCTGTGTCTCCGTTGTGCCGTATCCTGGACGGGTGTAGCACGATGATCATCTGTAAAAGAGATGGACTTAGGTGAAAAAGTTGTCGTGCAAAAAGATAGTTTTTAAAGAAGCCATGTATAACTAAAAATGAGTAGAAATTGCCCCTTGTCTGCGCGCGTTGAGCCCCTTGTATTTGTAATAGGGGTGTGGCCATCAATCCGGTACAAATTACATATAGCAGCTCCGGACTCGTCTAACCGCGTCCGTGGTCTTGACGACCTATCAAATGCTTTAGTTGGTGAGGCCGTTTTTAGTGTGCGGCTGCCAAGGCAGTCGCATTCTCTTCGGCGCGCAAAGATCGTTTAATACTTCCGTTCACTGTAATGATGCCGCGTGGACCGGGCATCTTGAGCGTCAGGGAAGCGTAATGTGGTATTGCATTAAAGCGAGCAAAAGCTTCGCGTCCAAGTAGTGCTTGATAGCCACTTTGGAACGGAGCGATGTGGAAGGTTAAATGTTCGCTACAGAAGTTATCGGGGAAGCCGAATATACCCTTTAGTAGCAGGGAGCCCATGCAATGAGCCCCTGGGCCTGGCGTTACTCATTTAAAGGTAGTATTGCTATGGCAAATTTTCGTTTGGTCTATCCCCATTTCACGGATTGTATCCTGGTATATCAGGTTGAGACTGTTGCCACCGTCCATCAGGACTCATGTGAAGTGGTATCCGTCAATTATTGGGTCTAATACCAGGGCAGCCCATCCTGCACGCCGGATACTTGCTGAGTAATCACGATGGTCGAAAGTGATCGGTTGAGACGACCATTGGCAGGACTCCGCGGTGATATGCCTTTGGGCATATTTGTCTGGGAGTGCCGTTTTGTTTCTCCCCTTGATCACGTGTAACACGTTTACTTTTTTGACTTCTGGTGGAAATTTCTTTTGTTCCCCAGTGTCTTGCTTGAGAGGCTCATCCTCGTCTTCGCTTGGTGTATCCTCCCCCTTGTGTACGGCGTTGAGCTTGCCGGACTGCTTGAAGACCCAACATTCTCTGTGGGTATGATTAGCGGGTTTACCAGGGGTGCTATGGATCTGACATATTTGGTCCAGAATTTTGTTTAGGCTGGACAGTTCGTCTCTGGCGCCTTTAGAGGGCGACTTTTGCTGACCTGGCCGAGAGCTTTTGAATCCGGCATTTACTGTCGTGCTCTTCGTGCTGTCTTCTTTATTTCGGCGTTTGTTATTGCTGTTGCGCTGTGATTTCCTGTTTCCATCTCTAACTTCAGATGTACTGGGGTTGCTGGTGCTACATCTGGCTAGCCAGCTGTCCTCACCCGCGCAAAAGCGGGTCATGAGGCTTGTTAATGCTGCCATTGTTCTCGGCTTTTCTTGGACGAGGTGTCTGGCAAGCCATTCGTCACGAACGCTATGCTTAAAAGCTGCCAAGGCTTTGGGGTCCGGACAGTCGACAATTTGGTTCTTTTTAGTAAGAAACCTATTCCAAAGCTTTCGGGCTGACTCTCCGGGCTGTTGAGTTATATGACTCAAATCATCCGCGTCCGGAGGTCGGACATAAGTCCCTTGAAAATTTGCCCGAAAAGCGTCTTCGAGCTCTTCCCAGCTTCCAATGGAGTTTTCGGGGAGGCTTTTAAGCCAGTGACAAGCTGGCCCTTTGAGCTTGAGGGGTAAGTACTTGATGGCATGGAGATCATCTCCTCGAGCCATATGGATATGGAGGATATAGTCCTCAATCCAGACCCCAGGGTCTGTTGTTCCGTCGTATGCCTCTATGTTTACGGGTTTGAATCCCTCTGGAAATTCATGGTCCAGCACCTCATCGGTGAAACATTGGGGGTGTGCGGCACCCCTGTATCTGGGTGTACCGCGTTGTTCGGATGTTTGTTGTGTTACATCGTATGCTGGGGCACGCTTGCGTGGTCCATAGATGGATCTGGTTGCGCCGTCCTTTTGGTGCGAGCCCTGACGTGGATCTCGTATTGGCTTGTGAATGGCGTTGTTTGCCGCTCTATGTTGGCCGTGAGGTCGTCTATCCGGCCAGGTGGCCGTTTTGATTTTTGGTTGTGGGGGGTCTGAGGCCTCCTCATCGAATTCAGGTAACAACTTCCGCTTTGGGTAGCCCTTGGTGGGGCGATTGCCGCCGTACTTCGCTGCTGTGTTGAGTACTTTACTCCATCTGATTTGGAGTGTGTCCTGCGCAGCCTTGAGCCTTTGCTTCTGCTTTTTCAGACTCCTCGCGGTGGCGACAAGCTTTTGACGGGCATTCTGCTGCTCCAGGTGCCTGTCCGGCGTTGTGTCATCCGGACTATTATCTTTGACAGAATTGGTTTGTTCGGTTTGATTCTCCGTATTGCCGTGGTCCGGCAGTGGTTCACGCTGCTCCAACACTGGGTCTGTATGATCGTTATTTCTGCCGAGGCGGGATTTGGGGCGGCGCTTGCGCCGCCGCTTTGACTGCTTCTCGAGGGAACAAGCCTTCGGTGCGTCCCTCCATTCCTCATCATCGTCTTCGTTTGGTGTGTCCACCATGTATACGTCATATGATGAGGTGGACGTCCAGCGCTCTGTGGGCGGTGGTTCCTCTTTGCCTCCCGCATCGTCGTCCATACCGTCGATGTCTTCGGAGTCGAAGTCGAGCATGTCGGTTGAGTCATCGACAGTGGCTATTAAGTGGGTGGTGGGTGGGCGTCGAATTTCTTCGCCATCCGCATCCCAATACTGTTGGCCATAATCCGGCCAGGGCTCTCCTGATAAAGAGAGAGACTTTAGTGAATTGAGAATGTCACCGAAGGGCGAGTGCTGAAAGATATCCGCGGCGGTGAATTCCATGATCGGCACCCAATTGGATTCGATTGGCAGGGGCGCAGGCGGTTCGGAGTCGGAAAAAGAGTCCGGCACCTTGGAGTCACGGGCTGCGCAGAGGATTATGCTGGTGTTCGGCTTGATCACCGTTGAGACTGCAGCCCCTGAGGTGGTGTCTAACCACCCGTCCTCGATTGGCGCAGTTGGCTCTGAGCTAAGGGTCGGAGCTGATGCGGGCGCGGCCTCTGGGGTACTGTTTCGCGGCAGAGCTAGGTCACACCCATCGTGACAGTGCGGCGTGCCCGGCTGTGGCTCAAATCCGTCGAAGATCAAGTCTCCGCGGATGTCGGCCGTGTAGTTCAAACTTCCAAATCTGACCTGACGGCAAGGGGCGTAGCTTTCAATCTGCTCCAGATGGCCAAGCAAATTAGCCCGCAGTGCAAAGCTGCCGAATACGAAGATCTGTCCGGGGAGAAAAGTCTCACCCTGGACAGCATCGCTATCGATGATAGTAGGAGCCATCAAGCCTAACGGTGACGACACAGAGGAACTCTCAATGAAAGCACCAATGTCGGTGTCAAAACTGGCGGATCTCGGGTAGGGGGTCCCGAACTGTGTGTCTAGGACGGATGGTAACAGGAGGCAGAGGACACGATGTTTTACCCAGGTTCGGGCCCTCTTGATGGAGGTAAAACCCTACGTCCTGCTTGATTAATATTGATGATATGGGTAGTACAAGAGTAGATCTACCATGAGATCAGAGAGGCTAAACCCTAGAAGCTAGCCTATGGTATGATTGTCTGTTGTCCTACGGACTAAAACCCTTCGGTTTATATAGACACCGGAGAGGGTTAGGGTTACACAAGGTCGGTTACAAAGGAGGAGATATCCATTTCCGTATTTCCTAGCTTGCCTTCCACGCCAAGTAGAGTCGCATCCGGATACAAGACGAAGTCTTCAATCTTGTATCTTCATAGTCTAACAGTCCGGCCAATGGAGATAGTCCGGCTGTCCGGAGACCCCCTAATTCAGGACTCCCTCAGCCGTGTTGTTGCGGTCGAATCCTTCGAGTGCTCCGTGGGGCATATAGGCGCGTTGGGGCCTGGCATGCGTCTCTGCCACCACGTGAGGGGTGGACAAGGAGCAAAAAGGTGCCGCACCCCTGCAGGCGGCATCGAGTAGTTCGGCGACCCACTCCAGTAGGGCATCGCGGCCGCCCTCTGCCAACCTGCAGCACAATAGCTCTCACACCACGATGATCGCGGCCCGCATGTTCTCCTGCTACTGACAAGTATCCGACACCGTCGCCGCGACGTAGCATGAAGACTGTGCTACGGGGCGCGTATGCCTAGGGGCGAGGGTGGGCGGCGCCGGCCCGCGCCGCCCGCGTCCGGCGGAGTCGGGCGGTGTACGATCTGCCTGGAGCGCAGAGTGGAGGTCTTCTTGGACGGACAACATCGCCCGGGCGGGCTAAGCGACCCAGTGCTCGGCATGAGCCCTCTGATTGTCGGTCATCTGGGTTGTCGGCTGGCTGGAAGAAGAAAGGCTCCGACGCACCCCTACGTGGTGCGCCAAATGTCGTATCCAGGGCTCCGTGGACCCTTGAGAAGTTCAAACACTAGGGTGCGTATGAAGAACTCCCTCTTCCCGACTTGCCGGCCCAACAAATCCACAGCCTAGCTCAACGAACCCAAGGGACAAGGGACAAAACAGTTTATCCTGGTTCAGGCCCCCTTGCGGTGTAATACCCTACTCCAGCTTTTGTGGTGGATTGCCTCGAGGGGCTGAGGATGAACTAGTACAGTGGCTGAACAGCCTCAGGAGGTGAGGTATTCTTGAGCTCGATGAGCTGGTGGGTGAGAGGATAGTCTGGATTCGATCCCCCCTCCTATGGTGGTGGCTAAGTCCTATTTATAGTGGCCTTGATCCTCTTCCCAAATGTAGGCGGGAAGGGATCCCACAACGGCCAAATTCAAAGGGAGATAACTAGTACAAGTTATCCTGACAAAAGTAGTCTTCGACTGCAAAGGCTCTGGCGGTGACACTATAGTGGGCTCCGCGATGACCTTCGTCCTGTCGTCCTGGCAGTCTTGGTCTCGTTGCACCAATATGGAAACCTTTGCTTGATTCCTCGGAACTCTGTGCCTGCGCTTGCCTCCTTGGCACCAAATGGGAAACTAGCCTTGGTCGTTATGGCTCACATCATGTGAACCTCGTGAGGTGCACCTTGCCCTGATATCTCCGCTCCTCGGGAGCCAGCCTGGTGAGGCCTCCCCCCAGGGTGGTCTTGGTGTCGCCCACCTCATGAGGCTTGGCCCCTCGCGAGGGTCTTGAGTGGTTGTTGCTGAAACTGGGTCATACCGGGCCGCCAAGGGAGCCACGCCGTGGGCCACAGGCAGGCAAGTCTGGGTACCCCCGTTCCCAGGACATCGACATATTCATAGCAAGCCCACTAACAACATTGCAATCATGCTTATCATTCAACAATTTAGTGCCAAACATTTTATTGACTTCTTCTTCTAACACTTGGGCACAATTTTCCTTTCCGTCATTTTCACGAAAGATACTAAAAATATGAAGCATATGAGGCAACCTTAATTCCATTCTTTTTGTAGTTTTCTTCTATAGACTAAACTAGTGATAAAACAAGAAACTAAAAGATTTAATTCCAAGATCTAAAGATATACCTTCAAGCACTCACCTCCTCGGCAACAGCGCCAAAAAAGAGCTTGATGTCTGTCAATGTCAAAACCGGCAGATCTCAAGTAGGGGGTCCCGAACTGTGCATCTAAGGATCGAAGGTAACATGAGGCAGGGGACACGATGTTTACCTAGGTTCGGGCCCTCGTGATGGAGGTAAAACCCTACGTCCTGCTTGATTGACTTTGATGAGTATAGGGGTTACAAGAGTTGATCTACCACGAGATCATAATAGCTAAACCCTAGATGTCTAGCATGTCTGATTATGACTGCCTCTATGGACTAAACCCTCCGGTTTATATAGATACCGGAGGGGGCTAGGGTTTGTACAGAGTCGGTTTACAGAGAAAGGAATCTTCATATCCGAATGCCAAGCTTGCCTTCCACGCCAAGGAGAGTCCCATCCGGACACAGGGGAAGCCTTCTATCTTGTATCATCACAGCCCACCAGTCCGGCCCACGTCACGTAGCCCGGACGCCCGGGGACCCCCTAATCCAGGACTCCCTCAGTAACCCTTGAACCTGGCTTCAATGACGATGTGTCAGGCGTGTAGATTGTCTTCGGCATTGCAAGGCGGGTTCCTCCTCTGAATACACCAAAGTAGTTGATCAAAAGAACTATATCCATCTCTGTACAATAGTTGCAACCCTGGGCCTGCTACCTCTTGAGAACAGCATTGGTTTTCCCTTGAAGAGGAAAGGGTGATGCAGTAAACTAGCGTAAGTATTTCCCTCAGTTTTTGAGAACCAAGGTATCAATCCAGTAGGAGATCATGCTCAAGTCCCACACACCTACACAAACAAATAAGAACCTCGCAACCAACGCGATAAAGGGGTTGTCATGCCCTTCTCGGTCACTTACGAGAGTGAGATCTGATAGATATGATAAGATAATATTTTTGGTATTTTTATGATAAATATGTAAAGTAAAATAAGTGGAAAAGGAAATAAATAAGTATTGGAAGATTAATATGATGAAAGATAAACCCGGGGTCCATAGGTTTCACTAGTGGCTTCTCTCAAGAGCATAAGTATTATGGTGGGTAAACGAATTACTGTCGAGCAATTGATAGAATTGAGCATAGTTACGAGAATATCTAGGTATGATCATGTATATAGGCATCACGTCCGAGACAAGTAGACCGAAATGATTCTGCATCTACTACTATTACTCCACACATCGACCGCTATCCAGCATGCATCTAGAGTATTAAGTTCATAAGAATAGAGTAATGCTTTAAGGAAGATGACATGATGTAGAGGGATAAACTCATGCAATATGATATAAACCCCATCTTTTTATCCTCGATGGCAACAATACAATACATATCAGTTCCCTTTCTGTCACTGGGATCGAACACTGCAAGATTGAACCCAAAGCTAAGCACTTCTCCCATTGCAAGAAAGATCAATTTAGTAAGCCAAACCAAACTGATAATTCGAAGAGACTTGCAAAGATAAACCAATCATACATAAAAGAATTCAGAGGGTAATCAAATATTGTTCATAGATAATCTGGATCATAAACCCACAATTCATCGGATCTCGACAAACACACCGCAAAAGAAGATTACATCGAATAGATATCCAAGAGAATCAAGGAGAACTTTGTATTGAGATCCAAAGAGAGAGAAGAATCCATCTAGCTAATAACTATGGACCCATAGGCCTGAAGTAAACTACTCACAAATCACCGGAGAGGCCATGGAGTTGATGTAGAGGCCCTCCGTGATTAATGCCCCCTCCGGCGGAGCTCCGGAAAAGGCCCCGAGATGGGATCTCTCGAGTAAAGAAGGTTGCCGCGGTGGAATTAGGTTTTTGTGGTGCTCCTGGATGTTTGGGGGTACGTGGATATATATAGCAGGAAGAAGTACATCGTTGGAGTAATGGAGGGCTGACGAGAGTGGAGGGCGCGCCCCCTGCCTCGTGCCTTCCTCCCTTGATTCTTTACGGCCACTCCAACTCTCCTGGATCACGTTTGTTGAGAAAATCACGTTCCCGAAGGTTTCATTCCTTTTGGACTCCGTTTGATATTCATTTTCTACGAAACCCTAAAATAGGAAAAAAAACAGCAATTTGGGCTGGGCCTCCGGTTAATAGGTTAGTCCCAAAAATGATATAAAAGTGTAAAATAAAGCCCATTACCATCCAAAATAGATAATATAATAGCATGGAGCAATCAAAAATTATAGATATGTTGGAGACGTATCTGAAGGAAATATGCCCTAGAGGCAATAATAAAGTTATTATTTATTTCCTTATATCATGATAAATGTTTATTATTCATGCTAGAATTGTATTAACTGGAAACATAATACATGTGTGAATATATAGACAAACAGAGTGTCACTAGTATGCCTCTACTTGACTAGCTCGTTAATCGAAGATGGTTATGTTTCCTAACCATAGACATGAGTTGTCATTTGATTAACGGGATCGCATCATTAGGAGAATGATGTGATTGACATGACCCATTCCGTTAGCTTAGCACACGATCGTTTAGTATGTTGCTATTGCTTTCTTCATGACTTATACATGTTCCTATGACTATGAGATTATGCAACTCCCGTTTACCGGAGGAACACTTTGTGTGCTACCAAATGTCACAAAGTAACTGGTTGATTATAAAGGTGCTCTACAGGTGTCTCTGAAGGTACTTGTTGGGTTGGCGTATTTCGAGATTAGGATTTGTCACTCCGATTTTCGGAGAGGTATCTCTGGGCCTTGCAAGCATTGCAACTAATGAGTTAGTTGCGGGATGATGTATTATGGAACAAGTAAAGAGACTTGTCGATAACGAGATTGAACTAGGTATTGAGATACCGATGATCGAATCTTTGGCAAGTAACATACCGATGACAAAGGGAACAACGTATGTTGTTATGCGGTCTGACCGATAAAGATCTTCGAAGAATATGTAGGAGCCAATATGAGCATCCAAGTTCTGCTATTGGTTATTGACCGGAGACGTGTCTTGATCATGTCTACATAGTTCTCGAACCCGTAGGGTCCGCACGCTTAACGTTACGATGACAGTTTTATTATGAGTTTATGTGTTTTGATGTAACGAAGGCTGTTCGGAGTCCTGGATGTGATCACGGACATGACGAGGAGTCTCGAAATGGTCGAGACATGAAGATTGATATATTGGAAGCCTATGTTTGGATATCAGAAGTGTTCCGGGTGAAATAGTGATTTTACCGGAGTATCGGAGGGGTTACCGGAACCCCCCGGAGGCAATTGGGCCTTATGGACCCAAGTGGAGGAAGAGGAGAGGTGGCCAAGGGGCAGCCGCGCGCCCCTCCCCCCCAAGTCCGAATTGGACAAGGAGGGGGGGCGCCCCCCCCCTTTCCTTTCCCCTCTCTCTTCCTTCCCCCCAAGTCCTAATCCAACTAGGAAAAAGGAGGGGAGTCCTACTCCCGGTGGGAGTAGGACTCCTCCGGCGCGCCTCCTCCTATGGCCGGCTGCACCCCCCCTTGCTCCTTTATATACGGGGGCAGGGGCACCCCATAGACACAACAATTGATCATTGATCTCTTAGCCGTGTGCGGTGCCCCCCTCCACCATAGTCCACCTCGATAATACTGTAGCGGTGCTTAGGCGAAGTCTTGCATCGGTAGAACATCAACATCGTCACCACGTCGTCGTGCTGACGGAACTCTCCCTCAACACTCGGGCTGAACGTGTGCTAAACTCGGAGGTGCCGTACGTTCGGTACTTGATTGGTTGGATCGTGAAGACGTACGACTACATCAACCGCGTTGTGCTAACGCTTCCGCTTTCAGTCTACGTGGGTACGTGGACAACACTCTCCCCTCTTGTTGCTATGCATCACCATGATCTTGCGTGTGCATAGGAATTTTTTTGAAATTACTACGTTCCCCAACAGTGGCATCCGAGCCAGGTTTTATGCGTTGATGTTATATGCATGAGTAGAACACAAGTGAGTTGTGGGCGATATAAGTCATACTGCTTACTAGCATGTCATACTTTGGTTTGGTGGTATTGTTGGATGAAGCGGCCCGGGCCGACATTACGCGTACGCTTACGCGAGACTGGTTCTACCGACGTGCTTTGCACATAGGTGGCTGGCGGGTGTCAGTTTCTCCAACTTTAGTTGAACCGAGTGTGGCTACACGCCCGGTCCTTGCAATGGTTAAAACAGCACCAACTTGACAAACTATCGTTGTGGTTTTTGATGCGTAGGTAGGAACGGTTCTTGCTAAGCCCGTAGCAGCCACGTAAAACTTGCAACAACAAAGTAGAGGACGTCTAACTTGTTGTGATGTGATATGGTCAAGACATGGTGCTAAATTTTATTGTATGAGATGATCATGTTTTGTAACCGAGTTATCGGCAACTGGAAGGAGCCATATGGTTGTCGCTTTATTGTATGCAATGCAATCGCCCTGTAATGCTTTACTTTATCACTAAGCGGCAGCGATAGTCGTAGAAGCATAAGATTGGCGAGACGGCAACAATGCTATGATGGAGATCATGGTGTCGCGCCGGTGACGGTGGTGATCATGATGGTGCTTCGGAGATGGAGATCACAAGCACAAGATGATGATGGCCATATTAGATCACTTATATTGATTGGATGTGATGTTTATCTTTTATGCATCTTATCTTGCTTTGATTGACGGTAGCTGAGGGAGTCCTGGATTAGGGGGTGTCCGGATAGCCGGACTATACCTTCGGCCGGACTCCTGGACTATGAAGATACAAGATTGAAGACTTCATCCCGCGTCCGGGAGGGACTTTCCTTGGCGTGGAAGGCAAGCTTGGCGATACAGATATGTAGATTTCCTACCATTGTAACCGACTCTGTGTAACCCTAGCCCTCTCCAGTGTCTATATAAACCGGAGGGTTTTAGTCCGTAGGAGGAACAACAATCATACCATAGGCTAGCTTCTAGGGTTTAGCCTCCTTGATCTCGTGGTACATCTACTCTTGTACTACCCATATCATCAATATTAATCAAGCAGGACGTAGGGTTTTACCTCCATTAAGAGGGCCCGAACCTGGGTAAAACATCGTGTCCCTTGCCTCCTGTTACCATCCGCCTAGATGCACAGTTCGGGACCCCCTACCCGAGATCCGCCGGTTTTGACACCGACATTGGTGCTTTCGTTGAGAGTTCATCTGTGTTGTCACTTTTAGGCCCGATGGGTTCTCCGATCATCAACAGCGATGCGATCCAGGGTGGGACCTTTCTCCCTGGACAGATCTTCGTATTCGGCGGCTTTGCAATGCAGGCCAATTCGCTTGGCCATCTGGAGCAGACCGAAAGCTACGCCCCTGGCCATCAGGTTAGATTTGGAAGTTTGAGCTACACAGCCGACCTCCGCGGAGACTTGATCTTCGACGGATTCGAGCCGCAGCCGAGCGCGCCGCACTGTCACGATGGGCATGATCTAGCTCTACCGCCGAACAGTGCCCTGGAGGCCGCACCCGCATCAGCTCCGACCCTTAATTCGGAGCCAACTGCGCCAATCGAGGATGGGCGGTTGGACACCGCCTCGGGGGCTGCAATCTCTACAGCGATCGAGCCGAACACCAGCCCTATTCTCTGCGAAGCCCGTGACTCCAAGGATCCGGACTCCTCTCCAGACTCCGAGCCCTCCGCGCCCCTACCGATCGAACCCGATTGGGCGCCGATCATGGAGTTCACCGCCGCGAACATCTTTCAGCACTCGCTCTTCGGCGATATTCTGAATTCACTAAAGTCTCTCTCTTTATCAAGAGAGCCCTGGCCGGACTGTGGTTAGCAAGGTTGGGATGCGGATGATGAAGAAATTCAAAGCCCTCCCACCACCCACTTCGTAGCCACTGTCGATGATTTAACCGACATGCTCGACTTCGACTCCGAAGACATTGACGGTATGGATGCCGATGCAGGAGACGATCAAGAACTAGCGCCTATAGGGCACTGGAAAGCCACCTCGTCGTATGATATATACATGGTGGACACCCCAAAAGAAGGCAATGGCGATGGAACAGCGGAGGATGACCCCTCCAAGAAGCAGCCTAAGCGCCGGCATCAGCGGCGCCGCTCTAAATCCCGCCAAAGCAAAAACGGTGATTCCGAACCGGGAGATAATAACACCCCGGACAGTGCCGAAGACAACCACCTCCAGCAAGATTCAGCACACGAGGATGGAGAAGCCAGCCCTCATGAGAGAGCGGCAAACAGAGAGGTCGAGGACGATAATTATATGCCTCCCTCCGAAGACGAGGCAAGCCTCGACGACGACGAATTTGTCGTGTCGGAGGATCCCATCGAACAAGAGCGTTTCAAATGCAGGCTTATGGCCACAGCGAGCAGCCTTAAGAAAAAACAGCAACAGCTTAGAGCTGATCAAGATTTGCTAGCTGACAGATGGACTGAAGTCCTTGAGGCCGAAGAGTATGAACTCGAATGCCCCTCCAAGAGCTACCCAAAGCGCAGGTTGCTACCCCGATTAGAGGAGGAAGCACCTAAACCTACATCACCAGCGCATGATGCGGCCGACCGGCCACCCCGTGGCCACGATAGAGAGGCCTCCTGGCCCTCCACTCAAGCCGCACCCCGGCGCCGCTCAAAAAATACCAAGGCATGGGAAAATGCGCCAGACCTGCGAGATATATTGGAGGACAAGGCAAGGCAAACAAGATCGATCTACGGATCGCGTGGGCGCCCCACGGCACGAGACCGTAATCGTCACTCCGGATACAGTAAATCCGGCCGGGCCGAACACAGTAGACAAAGCTCGTTTGAGCTGTGTCGTGATATAGTCCAATACAGGGGCGCCGCACACCCACTATGCTTCACAGATGAAGTAATGGATCATCAAATCCCCGAGGGTTTCAAACCCGTGAACATCGAATCATACGATGGCACAACAGATCCTGCGGTATGGATCGAGGACTATCTCCTTCATATCCACATGGCACGCGGTGATGACCTACACGCCATCAAATACCTCCCACTCAAGCTTAAAGGACTAGCTGAGCATTGGCTTAATAGCTTGCCAGCAGAATCAATTGGTTGTTGGGAGGACCTGGAAACCGCATTCCTCGACAATTTCCAGGGCACTTATGTACGACCACTAGACGCCGATGACCTTAGCCACATAATTCAGCAGCCAGAGGAATCGGCCAGACAATTCTGGACACGGTTCCTAACCAAGAAAAATCAAATCGCTGACTGTCCGGACGCAGAGGTCCTAGCAGCCTTCAAGCATAACATCCGCGACGAGTGGCTTGCACGGCACCTAGGACAGGAAAAGCCAAAATCTATGGCAGCCCTCACGACACTTATGACCTGCTTTTGCGCGGGAGAAGACAGCTGGCTAGCTCGCAGCAATAACATGTCCAAGAGCCCTGGTAATTCGGATACCAAGGACAGCAGTGGCAGGTCGCGTCACAACAAGAAAAAGCGCCGCATTAATGGTGACAATGCTGAGGATACGACAGTTAATGCCGGATTCAGAGGCTCTAAACCCGGTCAGCGGAAAAAGCCATTCAAAAGAAATACTCTGGGCCCGTCCAATTTGGACCGAATACTCGACCGCTCATGCCAGATACATGGCACCCCCGAAAAACCAGCCAATCACACCAACATGGATTGTTGGGTGTTCAAGCAGGCAGGCAAGTTAAATGTCGAAAGCAGAGACAAGGGGCTGCATAGCGATGATGAGGAGGAGCCCCGGCCGCCGAACAACAGTGGACAGAAAGGTTTTCCCCCACAAGTGCGGACGGTGAACATGATATACGCAACCCACGTCCCCAAGAGGGAGCGGAAGCATGCGCTAAGGGACGTATACGCGATGGAGCCAGTCGCCCCAAAGTTCAACCCATGGTCTTCCTGCCCGATCACTTTTGATCGAAGGGACCACCCCACTAGCATCCGTCATGGCGGATTCGCCGCATTGGTCCTAGACCCAATTATTGACGGATTTCACCTCACTAGAGTCCTTATGGACGGCAGCAGCAGCCTGAACCTGCTTTACCAGGACATAGTGCGGAAAATGGGCATCGATCCCTCGAGGATTAAACCCACTAAAACCACCTTTAAAGGCGTCATTCCAGGTGTAGAGGCCAACTGTACAGGCTCAGTTACACTTGAAGTGGTCTTCGGATCTCCGGATAATTTCCGAAGCGAGGAGTTAATCTTCGACATAGTCCCGTTCCGCAGTGGCTATCACGCACTGCTCGGGCGAACCGCATTTGCCAAGTTCAATGCGGTGCCGCACTACGCATACCTCAAGCTCAAGATGCCAGGCCCTCGAGGAGTCATCACGGTCAATGGAAACACTGAACGCTCTCTCCGAACGGAGGAGCATACGGCGGCTATCGCAGCGGAAGTACAAAGCAGCCTCTCAAGGCAATTCTTTAGTCCGGCCATTAAACATCTGGACACTGTCAAGCGCGCCCGGACTAACCTACAACAAGACCGCCTGGCATGTTCTGAGCAAGCGTAGCAATGTGGCCCCAACCCCAGCCCTCGCGAACTTGCGAAACCAGTGTTGCGCGTACATAACTACGCTCTGGAAATACCATGGGCACAGGGGGAGGGGCACCATCACGGCACGCCCGAAACGCGGCTTAAACCGCACTAGGGGCTGCCATTTCTTAATTTTCTCTTATTTTCAGGACTCCATTCTTCGGAAGGCTTGTCCAGCAGTACAATTGCCGCACAAACGATACAACTAGGGAAGCAGAAAGCTACGCCGCACTATGGAACTCTAAGGTGGTCTCTATAACGAGCAGTATACCCGTTTCACATAACATTCCGCAGCTCGCCCCTGGAAAGGACATGTTAAATAGTCCCATCTTTTGCTTATCGCACTATTTGTATCGTTCTGCTTTGATCGCAGCTTTTTTAAATAAACAATGCATAGCTTCCGTCTATTATTGCATTACTCTTTTTTATGAATATATGTTCATTAATGACATGTTGCACCCGTACACTTTGGTATGGCCAATACGCCAGGGGCTTAAGTACCCCACAATACAGTGTGAGAAGTCTGAACACTTTCACAAGTGCGGCACCCCGAACTTATAGCATTATATGCATCAGCTCTGAATCATGTCTTGGGTCAATAGTTAGGTTTGCCCGGCTCCTATGTTTTGGTACCTTACGTTCCGTTATATCGGCTAAGGTAGCACTAGGAGAACTACTGCGATTGTGCCGCAGTTGAGCTGGGCTAAGCACCTCAGTAGAGAAAGCTAAAACTAACCGTCATGATGAGGCGAGAGCTGGTCGCTGTTCAAGAGGTTTTCGAGTCCCTAAAGACTTATGCCACTTAGAGCGAGGAGTCGGCTTTGCCCGGACTAGGCGTGGATAGCGCCCCGAACTCGGTCTTCCGAACACTAGGGGCTTCGCCGAAATTTAAAATTATAGAATTCTATGGCTAAGTGAGAGTGTTCAAGCATTATAGTCCGATTGCCTTGTTTGTTGTGTTGAGCGCCTCCCTCGAAGGACCCAAGAATGGGAAAAAGGGCGCTCATGTTTATCCCAAACACCCCAGCACTCGTGGCATGGGGGCAGAAGCCGATGACTCGCCATCTCTCAAATTTGATAAACGGCCGCACAGAAAGTAATATTTTGAATTCAAAAGCGTTGCTTAGAGCATATGAACAAGTTTTCAGCGTACATGATCACAAATGCGAGTTTACTCAAAAATTACATCTTTGGAGAATTCATCCGCTATAAGGCGAGCACCCTTCAGGATGCCCTCATAATATGCTTCCGGGATGCGATGCTCCTTGCCCGGCGGCGGCCCGTCCTTCACCAGCTTCTCCGCATCCATCTTGCCCCAGTGCACTTTAGCACGGGCAAGCGCCCTACGGGCACCTTCGATGCAGATGGGGCGCTTGATTACTTCAAGCCGTGGACAGGCATCCACCAGCCGCCTCACCAGCCCGAAGTAGCTCCCAAGCAGAGCCTTTCCAGGCCAAAGCCAAACTACGAGGCCCTTTATGGCCCGTTCGGCCACCTTGTTGAGCTCGACCATTTGCTTCAGCTGATCGCTCAAAGGCACCAGGTGTCCGGCCTCAGCATACTGAGACTAGAACACCTTCTCCATCGAGCTCCCCTCCTCGGATCGGTAGTAGGCGGCGGCATCAGACGCACTACAGGGCAAATCTGCGAATGCTCCTGGAGAGCTCCGGACTCGGGTAAGTAACAAGTAATTCACTTTCACGTGCTTGCTTTGCATAATGAATGCCTTACCCGCCGCTATCTTCTTCATCGCTTCAATTTCTTGGAGGGCTCTCTGGGCTTCGGCCTTGGCAGACTTCGCGCTTTTGAGGGCTGCCGCAAGCTCGGAGGCTTGCGTCTTTGAGTCAAGCTCCAAACTCTCGTGTTTTTTCACGAGAGCCTGGAGCTCTTTCTGCACCGCCTCCACCCGCGCCTCCTGCTTCCCTCTCTCTGTGCGCTCCACGGCCGCTCTGTTTTCGGCCTCGGATAGCGCTTTCTTAAGGGTTGCCACCTCGGTCGTGGCCCCTATAATAGCATGTTGATCCTGTCATTTTTTGCAACCACATCTTCTCTATATACTTGCGCAAGGTATTACTTACCTTCCTTCTCCTCGAGTTGCCTCGTGGCATGGCTGAGCTCGTTCTCGGACCGCGTCAGGTTTTTCTTCAGCGTATCCACCTCCGCAGTCAGTGCGGCGGAGGCCAGCAGCGAAGCCTACATACGCATATTGACTTGATTATGTTAGACTCCTGCGAATGTTATTAGATCCTCTATTCGGCTTTTCTTTCCGAACACCGAACAGAGCATCAGGGGCTACTGTCTATGCGGTAATATTTTTACATATTCTTTACTTACCTCAAAGCTTGTTAGAAGGCTGGCACAGGCTTCAGTTAGTCTGCTCTTGGCGGACTGAACCTTCTGAATCACCGCACTCATAATAGTGCGGTGCCCCTCGTCGATGGAAGCGCCTTTAATCACCTCCAGCAAATTGTCCGGTGCCTTTGGTTGGACGGAGGTCACCAGCTCGGTAGGCTTGCTCCTCTTGGAAGGAGGCTGCCTACTGGAGTCCGGAACCGTTGAAGGTTCTGGCGCGGTGTCCGGCTCAAAGCCGGACTCGTGGCCCTTGGGGGTTTTATCCCCTTTGCGCCTGGAGTTCGGGAGGTCGCCTTGCGGTGCCTCCAGGACCACCTCCTCCTGGCTTGGAACCTGTTGGGACGCCACCTCGGCATTGTCCGTAGGGTTGGGGGAGGTAGCCGTCGGAAGCAAATTCACATACGACGGATCCAGGGAGCCGCTCGACGACTCGTCGAGCCCGGCCTTGGGCGGACTGCATAGTCATATTCGGCGTAAGGAGGAGCTGTGCAAGAAAGGAACACTATGAATTGCTCTGGTGTCCGAATACTTACGATCTCGCTAGGGGCTTGGCCCTGTGCGGCCACTCCTCTTCACCGTCGTTGGCGTTGGTGGAGTAGTCCAGAGGAAGGGTCTTCCCCTTCTTGGACCCTTCGGCCTCCCCAGTTGGGGTGGCCTTCCTTTTCTTCCCTTCCCCCGCTGGAGGGGGAGAGGTCTCTTCTTCCTCCTCCTCGTCTTCACGGGAGGAGTGCGTCTTGGAGTCGTCGGATGATGAACCCGACACCTCCAGGCGTCGGGCACTCTTTCGAGTCCCTGTGGCCTTCTTCTCCGGCACCACATAGGGTGCCGGAACCAGCAGCTTCGCCAAGCGAGCGTCCGCTGGGCCTTCGGGCAAAGGAGCCGGACAGTTGACCTATCCGAACGTCTCCTGCCAATCCTGTCAAAGGTAATGGAGCTTAGATCCCGCATGGAGTCAAACTATGAAAAACTAATACCCTGTAAAAGGTAAAAACAGCTTAACGCACTAGCGTGACGCTGCGAGCTGAATCCGCGATCCTCGGTAGTGGATGCGGGGGCCTCGGCGCCCTTGAAAAGCACCTTCCAGGCATCTTCGTACGTCGTGTTGAAGAGCCTGCTCAGAGTTCGGTGCTGCGCCGGGTCGAACTCCCACAGTTTGAAAGCCCGTTGTTGACACGGGAGGATCCGGCGGATGAGCATAACCTAGACTACGTTGACAAGTTTGAGCTTCTTGTCCACCAGGGTTTGGACGCATGTTTGGAGTCCGGTCAGCTCTCCTTTTTTACCCCACGACAGGCCCGTCTCTTTCCAGGAGGTGAGCCGCGTAGGGGGTCCGGATCGGAACTCGGGGGCTGCGACCCATTCAGGGTCGCGTGGCTCGGTGATGTAAAACCACCCCGATTGCCACCCCTTTAGGGACTCCATGAAGGAGCCCTCAAGCCATAGGACGTTGGGCATCTTGCCCACCATGGCGCCTCCGCACTCCGCCTGGGTGCCGCGCACCACCTTCGGCTTGACATTGAAAGTCTTGAGCCATAGGCCAAAATGGGGGCGGATGCAGAAGAAAGCCTCGCACACGACGATGAACGCCGAGATGTTGAGGACAAAGTTCGGGGCCAGATCGTGGAAATCCAGTCCATAGTAGAACATGAGCCCCCGGACAAATGGGTGGAGAGGGAAGCCTAGTCCGTGGAGGAAATGGGGGAGGAACACCACCCTCTCATGGGGCCTAGGGGTGGGGATGAGTTGCCCCTCTTCGGGAAGCCGGTGCGAAATGTCATTAGACAAGTATCCGGCCTTCCTCAGTTTTTTGATGTGTCCCTCCGTGACGGAGGAGGCCATCCACTTGCCTCCCGCTCCGGACATGGCTGGAGAAGGTTGAGGTGGGGTGTGCGGACTTGGGCGCTGGAGCTCGAGTGCGCGGAAATGGATAGGCAAAGGAGGAAGAAGGCGTGGATGAAAAGGTGGATCCTTATCCCCTTATATGGGTGGACGCGACTATGCGTCCCCACCAGCCTGGTAAAACTCGCTTATCTCCCAAGCGCCGTAATCAATGGCGTGGTTGGGTTACCCACGCCCGTATTGATGAGAATCCCGGAATAAGGAGACACGATCTCTGCTTTGACAAGACATGCCAAGGAAACCGCCTCGCTAAATGCGCTAAGGTGGGACAGTAAAACGATTCGAATAAAGACTTGGCCGTGGTGTGATGTCATGCTACGGAATACGTCAGCAGATTAGATTTGTGTAAATATTATTCTCTCTATGGAAATATGTGGAAACTTATTTTGCAGACCCGGACACTATCCATGTGTTCAAAATCTTCTATGAAGTACTTGGAGGAGGAACCCGCCTTGCAATGCCGAAGACAATCTGCGCGCCGGACTCGTCGTCATTGAAGCCTGGTTCAGGGGCTGCTGAGGGAGTCCTGGATTAGGGGGTGTCTGGATAGCCGGACTATACCTTCGGCCGGACTCCTGGACTATGAAGATACAAGATTAAAGACTTCGTCCCGTGTCCGGGAGGGACTTTCCTTGGCGTGGAAGGCAAGCTTGGTGATACGGATATGTAGATCTCCTACTATTGTAACCGACTCTGTGTAACCCTAGCCCTCTCCGGTGTCTATATGAACTAGAGGGTTTTAGTCCGTAGGAGGAACAACAATCATACCATAGGCTAGCTTCTAGGGTTTAGCCTCCTTGATCTCGTGGTAGATCTACTCTTGTACTACCCATATCATCAATATTAATCAAGCAGGACATAGGGTTTTACCTCCATTAAGAGGGCCCGAACCTGGGTAAAACATCATGTCCCCTGCCTCCTGTTACCATCCGCCTAGACGCACAGTTCGGGACCCCCTACCCGAGATCCGCCGGTTTTGACACCGACAGTAGCATTATAAGATGATCTCTCACTAAATTTCAAGATAAAATTGTTCTCCCTGAGTATGCACCATTGCCAAAGTTTGTCGTGCCCAGACACCACGTGATGATCGGGTGTGATAAGCTCTACGTCCATCTACAACGGGTGCAAGCCAGTTTTGCACACGCAGAATACTCGGGTTAAACTTGACGAGCCTAGCATATGCAGATATGGCCTCGGAACACTAAGACCGAAAGGTCGAGCGTGAATCATAGATATGATCAACATAGTGATGTTCACCATTGAAAGCTACTCCATTTCACGTGATGAACGGTTATGGTTTAGTTGATTTGGATCACGTGATCACTTAGAAGATTAGAGGGATGTCTTTCTAAGTGGGAGTTCTTAAGTAATATGATTAATTGAACTTAAATTTATCATGAACTTACTACCTGATAGTATCTTTCTTGTCTATGTTTGATTGTAGATAGATGGCCCATGCTGTTGTTCCATTGAATTTTAATGCGTTCCTTGAGAAAGCAAAGTTGAAAGATGATGGTAGCAATTACACGGACTGGGTCTGTAACTTGAGGTTTATCCTCATTGCTGCTCAGAAAAATTACGTCCTGGAAGCACCACTGAGTGCTAGGCCTGCTGCTGATGCAACTGCACACGTTAAGAACGCCTGGCAGAGCAAAGCTGATGACTACTCGATAGTTCAGTGTGCCATGATTTACGGCTTAGAACCGGGACTTCAACGACGTTTTGAATGTCATGGAGCATATGAGATGTTCCAGGAGTTGAAGTTAATATTTCAAGCAAATGCCCGGATTGAGAGATATGAAGTCTCCAATAAGTTCTACAGCTGCAAGATGGAGGAGAGTAGTTCTGTTAGTGAGCACATACTCAGAATGTCTGGGTACCATAATCACTTGACTCAGCTGGGAGTTAATCTTCCGGTTGATAGTGTCATTGACAGAGTTCTTCAATCACTGCCACCAAGCTACAAAAGCTTCGTGATGAACTATAATATGCAAAGGATGAATAAGACAATTCCCGAGCTCTTCACAATGCTAAAAGCTGCGGAGGTAGAAATCAAGAAGGAGCATCAAGTGTTGATGGTCAATAAGACCACCAGTTTCAAGAAAAAGGGTAAAGGAAAGAAGAAGGGGAACTTCAAGAAGAACAACAAGCAAGTTGCTGCTCAGGAGAAGAAACCCAAGTCTGGACCTAAGCCTGAGACTGAGTGCTTCTACTACAAGCAGACTGGTCATTGGAAGCGGAACTGCCCCAAGTATTTGGCGGATAAGAAGGATGGCAAGGTGAACAAAGGTATATGTGATATACATGTTATTGATGTTTACCTTACTAGAGCTCGCAGTAGCACCTAGGTATTTGATACTAGTTCTGTTGCTAATATTTGCAACTCGAAACAAGGACTATGGATTAAGCGAACACTGGCAAAGGACGAGGTGACGATGCGCGTGGGAAATGGTTCCAAAGTCGATGTGATCGTGGTCGGCACGCTACCTCTACATCTACCTTCGGGATTAGTATTAGACCTAAATAATTGTTATTTGGTGCCAGCGTTGAGCATGAACATTATATCTGGATCTTGTTTGATGCGAGACGGTTATTCATTTAAATCAGAGAATAATGGTTGTTCTATTTCTTTAAGTAATATCTTTTATGGTCATGCACCCTTGAAGAGTGGTCTATTTTTTATGAATCTCGATAGTAGTGATACACATATTCATAAGGTTGAAACCAAAAGATGCAGAGTTGATAATGATAGTGCAACTTATTTATGGCACTGCCGTTTAGGTCATATCGGTGTAAAGCGCATGAAGAAACTCCATACTGATGGACTTTTGGAACCACTTGATTATGAATCACTTGGTACTTGCGAACCGTGCCTCATGGGCAAGATGGCTAAAACGCCGTTCTCCGATACTATGGAGAGAGCAATAGATTTGTTGGAAATCATACATACAGATGTATATGGTCCGATGAATGTTGAGGCTCATGGCGGATATCGTTATTTTCTCACCTTCACAGATCATTTAAGCAGATATGGGTATATCTACTTGATGAAGCATAAATCTGAAACATTTGAAAAGTTCAAAGAATTTTAGAGTGAAGTTGAAAATCATCGTAACGAGAAAATAAAGTTTCTACGATCTGATCATGGAGGAGAATATTTGAGTTACGAGTTTGGTCTACATTTGAAACAATGCGGAATAGTTTCGCAACTCACGCCACCCGGAAGACCACAGCGTAATGGTGTGTCCGAACGTCGTAATCGCACTTTACTTGATATGGTGCGATCTATGATGTCTCTTACAGATTTACCGCTATCGTTTTGGGGTTATGCTTTAGAGACGGCCGCATTCACGTTAAATAGGGCACCATCAAAATCCGTTGAGACGACGCCTTATGAATTTCGGTTTGGCAAGAAACCAAAGTTGTCATTTCTTAAAGTTTGGGGTTGCGATGCTTATGTGAAAAAACTTCAACCTGATAAGCTCGAACCCAAATCGGAGAAATGTGTCTTCATAGGATACCCAAAGGAGACTGTTGGGTACACCTTCTATCACAGATCCGAAGGCAAGACATTCGTTGCTAAGAATGGATCCTTTCTAGAGAAGGAGTTTCTCTCGAAAGAAGTGAGTGGGAGGAAAGTAGAACTTGATGAGGTAACTGTACCTGCTCCCTTATTGGAAAGTAGTTCATCACAGAAACTGGTTTCTGTGACACCTACACCAAATAGTGAGGAAGTTAATGATGATGATCATGGAACTTCAGATCAAGTTGCTACTGAACCTCGTAGATCAACCAGAGTAAGATCCGCACCAGAGTGGTACGGTAATCCTGTTCTGGAAGTCATGCTACTAGATCATGATGAACCTATGAACTATGAAGAAGCGATGGTGAGTGTCGTGGTTCTAACTCTAACAGTGATGTAGGGGGGTATGTATGGAGAGGCTAGATCTTAGCTATGGAGGAGTTGTAAGCACACGAGGATTACGAGTTCAGGCCCTTCTCGGAGGAAGTAACAGCC